>NC_088373.1:17015604-17025604 GCF_034508935.2 Berghia stephanieae | reverse complement strand
ATGTTCCTGTAATATTACACCTGCGATGCCCTTATCAGACGCGTCAGTTCTTACAACAAATTCTTTTGATATGTCGGGTAATTTAAGGATTGGTTCTGAACAGAGTAATGCCTTTAATTGGTTAAAGCTATTCTGACACGCTTCTGTCCAAACAATTTTGTTCGGTGACCCATTCTTTGTCAGATTTGTTAGCGGTGTCGCGATGTGCGCGAAGTTGTAAATGTATTTCCTGTAAAAATTTAGGAGCCCAAGTACTTTGCGTACTTCTTTTTTTGTCTTAGGTGGTTGCAATTGTGCGATTTTTGTTTGTTTTTCTGTCTCGGGTGTCTGTGTCCCATGACCAACGGTATGATTAATCCTGCATTTGAAGCTTCGATATTAGTAAACATAGGTTGCGACACTGTGTCTCTATCAAAATATTTTTTTAGCATATTTGCATGGAATGTCTTTGTTGTGTTGTTAATTTTAATCTCGTAATTAACATTAGATTTTACTGCTGTTATTTTGAATGGTCCTTTCCATGTAGCTAAAAGTTTACTCGAGTCATCGGGTAAGAGTATTAGTACTTTGTCACCAATCTCAAATTTTCTTGACTTGCTTTTTCGATCGGAGTATTCCTTGTATTTCTCTGCTTTTTTAGTGACGGATTCCTGTGCTAGCTTACACGTGTCCTCTATTCTGTCTTTCAGGTTTCTTACATATTCGTAAGCAAACATAATTTCGTTATTGTCCTCCTCATTCCCTTTACAAATGTCGGCTACTATATTGATCGGGCCGCGAGGTGATCGTCCATACATCAACTCAAATGGGGAGTAGCCTGTAGATTCTTGGGGTATTTCTCTATATGCAAATAGGATTGCTGGTAAGTATCTGTCACAATCATCTGGTTTTTCTGCTGACACTTTTTCTTAACATATTCTTTAGAGTGCCATTAAATCTTTCACAAAGACCATTTGCTTGGGGGTGGTAGGGATATGTGAATGAGTGTTGGATTCCCATGAGTTTCATGGTTTCATGCATCATATGTGATGTAAATTGGGGTCCATTGTCCGACAGTATCTCATTTGGTATGCCTATTCTAGTAAAAATTGTCATCAATGCTTCAGCTATGTGATCCGATGTAGTTGATTTCAATGCTATCGCTTCTGGCCACCTGGTTGCGTAATCGACTAGTGTTAGTATTTGTGTATGGTTTCTATCTGATTTTGTTAAAGGGCCTATAATGTCGATTGCAACTTTTTGAAAAACTTTTTCAATAACTGGGGTTGTTTCTAATGGCAATCTCGGTATTCTGCCTTTTGCGACTCTTCTTTGGCATGTGTCACACGATTTCACATATTCTAGGACGTCTTTAGTAATTCCAGGCCATGTGAAATTCTCGGATATTCTCTTCAATGTGGAAGAGCTCCCAAGATGTCCAGAAGTTATTGAATCGTGCGCTATTCCAAGGATTTTGTTTCTGTAAATACTCGGCGTGACCAGTTGTTTAGCTATTTTGTTTCTTTTCCTATGTAACCTGAACAGAATATCTTTTTCAATGATGTATTCAACTTTTGATTTCGTCCCTTTGTTTGCGATATTGAAATATGAAGTTAAAGTCGGGTCCTTTTTCTGTTCTTCGATGAACGTGTTCCTGTCAAATTGTTGTGGTTCAAGAGAAATAGTCATTGGCTTCTCTGTTGTCTTAGTCATCTTTCTTGTTTCTGCTAGACAAGCTGTTTCTTGGGTTAATGACCATTCTTTTACATCTGTTGGGTTGTCTTTAAGACCTTTTATATTGCCAACAATAACATCAGCGACGGGGTTGGGAAGTATACAGCATTCCACTATTCCTGTATAGTATGGGGTTTCTATGTACACGTTAGCTGTTTCAAAGGTTTTGACTGTGCCACTGAATGTGATGCATTGTACCGTTTTTCCAGTTTTGTCTTCGTCATTGATCAAAAATGCTTTTATTCCTACTGTACTGCATCCTGTGTCTCTCAATATTTTGCAATCAGTTCCATTAGCTTTGCCTTCACAAAAAAATAGCGATCCTGACTTGTGAGTTTGTGTTAAAAGTGACATACCTTTCACGCAATACACATTTATATTTTCTCCTGACATTACTCGTGTCTGATTATTTACACTGGTTTGGAGTGATGCATTTGCAGTTTCTTTCGGATATCCCACGATTTTGTAACATTTGTCTGCTGTGTGGCCTTTCATTCCACAATATTGACATTTAATTATAGGTTTGTTGGTTTTCTTATACTCAGTATTATTGTCAGTGCTATTTCTTGTTTTGTTTTGATAGGGTCGGCTATGGTCTCTATTGAACTGTTTGTTCCATGGTTTGTTACTATGGTCATCCTGTTTCACTTGCGTGTTCCGAGTGATTGATCGGCTCGTTCTATTTGAGTACTGAACTTTAGGTGTACCTGGACTCTGAGCAGCAGCAGCGTAGTATGGTTCCTTCAATGTTCTGCTAAGGGGTGTCAATGGATGTGCGCTGTTAAAGTTTTCTGCGTAGATTTTTAATTTGTCCAAGTTTTCTGGCTTTCTCTCTTTAAAGAATGCGACTAAATCTGGGTTGCAAGCTTGATAGATTCGATTCTTCAGCGTGAGGTAGTAAAGGCCTGCAAAGTCGTCTTGTTTTACGTTTGCCAACTCAAGCCACCGATTTAGAAATTGAGTAATTCGGTTCACGAATGTATTAAAGTCTTCTCCACTTTCCGGTTTTGCAGTGTGAAACCTTTCCTGGTAACCATCTTCCGTTAATCTAAATCTTTTTAGTAGAGCGTCTTTAATTTTTCCATAGTCATCTGCATCTTCAATTGTTAAGGTATAGAAAACTTTTAGCGGTTCTCCAGATAAGCAGTTAATCAAGGCTGTGGCCCATTTGCTTTCTGGCCAACGATAACCTTTAGCCTGAACTTCGAATCGGTGTAAGAAGGATTCTAAACAGTCTGAGCGTTCATCGTATGTTGGCATGCGTGGAAGTTTCACTAAAAATTCATCACTATTATTATGTTTTCTTTCATGACCGGTTTTTGTTTTTTCAATTTCCAGGATCATTTGGGTCCTTTTGGTTTCTTCTTCTGCTAAAGCTATTTGTCTTTTTAGTTCCCTTTCTTGGACTCTTTCTTCTCGTTCTTCTCTCCGTATTCTTTCTTCATTTTCTTCTCTACGAATTCTTTCTTCATTTTCTTCTCTACGAATTCTTTCTTCATTTTCTTCTCTACGAATTCTTTCTTCGTGTTCTTTTTCTTCTTTACGAATTCTTTCTTCATTTTCTTCTCTACGAATTCTTTCTTCATGTTCTTTTTCTTCTTTTACTTTCTCTTCGCACCATGAAAATATTCTTTCCTGGGGTATTTCTAAGTCCTTTGCGAGACTTAAGTATCTTTTATATGCTTCCATGTTGCAATAAATTAGTTACGATATTTTATATATATTATATTGACAGGATACTGTTACTGACTGTTTTATTTATTTACACTTACTGGAATGAACTGTTCTATTTTTAGAAATCTCTCTCTCGTATTTCAACTTATTATGTATGTTGAATTTGATGCCTTTTATCGTTATATCTTATAAAGCAATGTGTTAATACAATGCGGAGTTATTATGACTTGAGTCCATAACAATGTGTCAATCGCGTGTACTCTAAACTATGTTACTACGAAAAATGTATCACCAATGTGTGTGACTCGTCGTTAGTTTGTGTACAATTATTCGCAATGACGCTAATATACTAGAGTGTGATAACAATAATAGGATGCCAAAATAATCCCAAGTTATCTATCACTAAATATAACACGACGGCTAGTAGACTCCTTTTATTATTATTTAGTTTTTAAAGACTCACTTTTCAGAACATAATATATAAGTGGTTTTCGGTAACAGTAATATGCCAAAAATGCATTTAAAACAAATCACTATGCAAAACAAATCACGATGTCTATAGTTACTATGTGATGCCCAACTCATGTAAAAGAGAATAATGAAGGAGATATTTACCAACTCAGTTCGTGGCTGGGACCTCTCTCTTGTTCAATGGTTGTTCAACAATTGTAATTAGGCATTGAAGAGTGTTTAACAGTGATGTCTGAAATACAAAACAATAAAATATCGTAAGATTTACAATAGTTACAAAATGTGTTCACAACACTGAGTGATTGGATGATAGGTGAATGAATCGTTATGGAATGTAAACATATTGAAAACAATTCATGAATGAGGCAAACAACAAAATGAAATGAGTGATATAATAACAAAGTGGACAAGGAATGAATGAATGAATGAAAAACTGAGTGAATAGATGAATGAATGAATGGATAATGTATGAATGAAAGAATGAAGGGAGGAATAAATGTATGAATGATTGGATAAATGAGTGAATAAACGAATGAATGGATTAATAAATGAATGAACAATGAATGAATGAATAATTTATAAATGAATAAATGAATGAAGGAATGAATCAATAAAATGCTATTCAATTTGAATGAAAGAATGGATGGATAAATTGCTATTCCATTTAAATGAAGAAATGAAAAAGTAAAAAAAATTAATCCTGTAAATAGGGAGTTCAATTAAAATATGATCAAGTGGGGCAATTAAGAGTTTTACAATTTAAACTTTAAGGTTAGATGAAATAGATATAAGTAACTAAATAAATTCAATTCTTTATATGTGTCCCCTCCAAAATGTCATGGTCTCAAGTGAGTAAAGAGCTACTCGACTATGCATAAAGATCTATGTAGAATGAGGCCCCAGAATTTACTAGTTACTATAAATGAAAAACAATTAACGATTTGTTTACAATGAAATAAAAATAATGATGAAATTTAATTAAAAGAGATAAACAGTGATCGTGGCAGTTACAAATAGAGATATGAATATTTTACGTAACTTATGATAATATGTCAGGTTCATAAGTTTACGTTTCCAGGCAGTTGATGGGCTTGGATGATCTATTCCTCTGATAACAGGGTTGGACTCGTAAAATTCCACTTCCAGGCAATTGGTAAGAAGTTATTGTGTAGTCCTTTGACAGCGGGCTTGGGTTTGATCCTTGAAGATTATACAATCAAAGTTAAAAGCTCCAGCGTCTTAATGGTGTAGATATAATATCTACAAAGTCCCAAAAGATAAAAATCTTCCAGTATATATATAGGAATAGAACGACTGGCCGTCCGGCATAGATTGTGGAGAGAAAGTGAGTGTCAAATGTTAGACCTATCAGCTTTTATAATAAGTGGCTACGTGACAGAATGTAGAACGAAAAGTATTCACTAATTAGAAATTAATTCGAGGGAAGGCTATAAAAGGAAAGACGATCTAATATTAGAAGGTAAAGTTTATCTAAGCCTACCGAAATATAACTGGAGTGAGATGAATTCAGTTCTTAATAAAATAAAATTTAATAAGATAATTGTGAACAACCTTTACTGTGACAATAATAATAATAATAATATAATAATAATAATAAAATAATAATAATAATAATAATAATAATAATAATAATAATAATAATAATAATAATAATGTAATAATAATAATAATAAAAATAATAATAATAATAATAATAATAATAATAATAATAATAATAATAATAATAATAATAATAACTACATCAACAACAACAATAATAATAATAATAATAATAATAATAATAATAATAATAATAATAATAATAATAATAATAATAATAATAATAATAATAATAATAATAATAATAATAATAATAATAATAATAATAATAATATATATAAATATATAAAAAATAATAATAATAATAATAATAATAATAATAATAATAATAATAATAATAATAATAATAATAATAATAATAATAATAATAATGATAATAATAATAATAATAATAATAATAATAATAATAATAATAATAATAATAATAATAATAATAATAATAATAATAATAATAATAATAATAATAATAATAATAACAATAATGATGATGATGATGATGATGATGATGATGATGATGATGATGATGATGATGATGATAATATTATTATTATCATTAATAATAATAATAACAATAATAATAATAATAATACTAATGATAATAATAATAATAATAATAATAATAATAATAATAATAATAATAATAATAATAATAATAATAATAATAATAATAAAAATAATAATAACGACATCAACAACAACAATAATAATAATAACAATAATAATAATAATAATAATAATAATAATAATAATAATAATAATAATAATAATAATAATAATAATAATAATATAATAAAAATAATAGTAATAATAATAATAATAATAATAATAATAATAATAATAATAATAATAATAATAATAATAATAATAATAATAATAATAATAATAATAATAACTACATCAACAACAACAATAATATTAATAACAATAATAATATAATAATAATAATAATAATAATAATAATAATAATAATAATAATAATAATAATAATAATAATAATAATAACAATAATAATAATAATAATAATAATAATAATAATAATAATAATAAAAACAATAATTTATCTTTATTGTCCTAAAAATGTGGCACTGTGTCATTTTGTAACACATTTATAACAATACAATACATTGACATAACCACACTCACATATATGCACACTAGTAACAAAAAAGTTTACATATGTTTTTTTTAATATATCATAGTCCATATCGTGAGAAACGGGATATTGATATTAATTTATTATTTTTTAATTGAGCTTTTATATAGCTCAATATCCACTAAATTTGCTCAAAGCGCTTTACAAGGAGTCCATGGTCAACAGCAACATTTTACATGTAGGACGGGACATAACGCCTGTTAGGCGACATTACATTTTTTTCGGACAAAGACAACGCTGTTAACGGCTAGGTATTCATTTTACCCGTGAGTACGGTGAGAGAATGCGAGTAAAGAGCCTTTTTCTAAGGACTCAACTATGCGCCGAGCGCGAGGCTCGAACCCAGGACCTTCCGATCCGAAAGCGAGTGTCATACCACTAGCCCACATAGCCACACAACTGTTAGACCTTTAATTAAATTAGGAAACAATGGAGAGTTATTTCTTTTTGGGTTTTCTTTTCTTTTCTGTCAAGATTAAAAATGGTCGTCATTTTTATAACGGTAAATTCTTCTTATCGAGAAAGACAGTTTGATATATATATATATATATTACCTGACATAATATTTATCTTATGACGTCATAAAAGTAAGTTTCAAAACATTATAACTGTTGTATATCAAGGGAGTGAATCAGTAGTTTTAAACCTCTTGTAAGGAATTAAATGAGTTATCGTAATTGATTGTTCAAAGTCAAATCTCAATACAGGCTCTATTAATAATAATAATATATCTTTATTGTCCTCTAATAAATGTGGCAATTTTTCTTTTGGTTACACATTTATAACAAGAAAATTATGACAGACTCAAAAAGATATGAATTTGAAACGTTGTTAAAAACCCTTTGTAATAAAAAACTGAATAAGATAATAAGAGATGAAAATCATACTTTGTACCCTCAACTCAAATGGAGCAATAGACGTCATACGCTGCTGCACTTAAAAGTAAACAGAACGCTATAACAAATCTTTCTTACCCGCTGCAAGTAGGAATTACCAAATGTCATTTATTTAGTTATGTAGTTATAATGCTTTCCATTCATTACTAATACCATTATTTCTGACATCTTTAATTAATGAGGAAGAACATAAATATAAGAGCGAGTGTGAGAATGAATGATCTGGATGTTTTCTACGGTACTAAATCCCAACTAGCTGTGATACATTGTTGTTGTTTTTGTTGTATAATCATCCATCCTGCTAAATATCTTATCTTTTACCTTGAGCCATGTAAAAAACACAATGTCATTTCCAGTTTTTAGATTAATAAAGTTCATCTTATCTTATCTTATCTTATACAATATATTGACATAGACACACTCACACAAACTCACACTAGTAACATCGTAGTCATCGTCACCATCATTATTGTTCACGCATGACTGAATGCGTCATTTCATATAACCAATCGTCATTTATCGTCTCGTTTCAACCAAGTCAGTCTCGAGCATGTGCAATAGACCGTGAATGTTTCTGGTTTTCAAAAGAAGTAGGACGCTTTTTGTCTGTACTTCTATAAAACTAGATCAATTTGTCTCGGTTTGACTTCTGAAAATGATCACGTGATAGCAACGACCCTTGCATGGAGACCAGTGGGTATATTATCAATATCATATATTGCGGCTATGTGGTCTCGTGGTATGACACTCGCTTTCGGATCGGAAGGTCCCGGGTTCGAGCCTCGCACTCGGCGCATAGTTGAGTCTTTGGAAAAGGCTCTTTACTCACATTCTCTCACCGTACTCGGGTGTAAAATGAGTACCTGGCCGTTAACAGTGTTGTCTTTGTCCGAAAAATTGTAATATCGCCTAGCAGGCGTCATGTCCCGTCCTATATGTTAAATGTTGTTTTTGGTCAGGGACCCCTTGTAAAGCGCTTTGAGCACATTTAGTGGATATTGCGCTATATAAAGCTCAATTAAAAATCGAATCCTGAGGCAACCCGTCCGTCCCCGTTCCATTGAGTCATCAATCTTTCTTCAGTCCAGATTACATGCGATATAATGCACCGCAATGGCTATAGAAATGTTGTAAAGAAATAAACTATGAATTACACATTTGTCACAAGTAATATTCAACGAACCGTGACGAGTAAATTTTAAGGTATTAATTTTCATCGTTATAGATACTCCACTCTACCCTGCTTAACTAAAATATAAAATTCTTAATAACATTAAAATACACGTCTTAATAACATTAAAATACGTGTCTTAATAACATTAAAATACACGTCTTAATAACATTAAAATACATGTCTTAATAACATTAAAATACACGTCTTAATAACATTAAAATACGTGTCTTAATAACATTAAAATACGTGTCTTAATAACATTAAAATACATGTCTTAATAACATTAAAATACGTGTCTTAATAACATTAAAATACGTGTCTTAATAACATTAAAATACATGTCTTAATAACATTAAAATACGTGTCTTAATAACATTAAAATACATGTCTTAATAACATTAAAATACACGTCTTAATAACATTAAAATACACGTCTTAATAACATTAAAATACGTGTCTTAATAACATTAAAATACGTGTCTTAATAACATTAAAATACACGTCTTAATAACATTAAAATACGTGTCTTAATAACATTAAAATACGTGTCTTAATAACATTAAAATACATGTCTTAATAACATTAAAATACATGTCTTAATAACATTAAAATACATGTCTTTAAATAAACATTAAACATTAAATCTTTTAATAACATTAAAATACGTGTCTTAATAACATTAAAATACTGTCTATAATAAAGTTTAAAAAATACATGTCTTAATAACATTAAACATTACATGCATCTATAAATAAACATTAAAATAATTCTTAATAAACATTAAAAATCAATAACTTCTTAATTAAACATTAAAATATAATAATTCTTAATAACATTAAAATACATAATTCTTAATAACATTAAAATAATTCTTAATAACATTAAATACATAATTCTTAATAACATTAAAATACATAATCTTAATAACATTAAAATAAATTCTTAATAACATTAAAATACATAATTCTTAATAACATTAAAATACATATCTTAATAACATTAAAATACATAATTCTTAATAACATTAAAATACATAATTCTTAATAAATATCTTAATAACAAATACATAATTCTTAATAACATTAAAATACATAATTCTTAATAACATTAAAATAATATTCTTATACATTAAAATACATAATTCTTAATAACTTAAAATACATGTCTTATAACATTAAAATACATAATTCTTAATAACATTAAAATACATAATTCTTAATAACATTAAAATACATGTCTTAATAACATTAAAATACATAATGTCTTAATAACATTAAAATACATAATTCTTAATAACAT
>NC_088373.1:16998104-17010604 GCF_034508935.2 Berghia stephanieae | reverse complement strand
AGAAGTTGTCACATTCTTGCTGTAGGGTGGGTTGAACCATGTTATGTGTCGTTTTCTTTGTCGTTTTTTTGTTGGGGTGGTAATGGTCTCTTCCTCATACTCTAGTTTGTAGTTATATCCACTTTTTTGTAGTGCGTTTGTGTACGGTGGGATTGCATCGTTGAATATGTTGTTGTTTGTAGAGTTGTTAGATAGTCGTTTGTTAATGCTCTCGGGGATGTTTTTTATTATAGATGGCGGATGATTGCTGTGTCTATGAACGTACAATGGGATGTTGTTGGGTTTTGAAAATGGTTGATAGGTGCCGTCGTTTAGGTTGATGGTTATGTCCAGGAAGTCGAATGTTTTTTTGTTGGCTTCGATTGTAATTTTCAGATTGTTGTCCTGGAAGATTTTGCATATTTTTTTCTTTATTAATTCTGTCTGTCTCGGTGTTTTATTGCACAATGCGAGTCCGTCGTCCCTGTATAGTCCGATGTTTATATCGAGATTTTGCATTTGAGAAAACATCGGACTATACAGGGACGACGGACTCGCATTGTGCAATAAAACACCGAGACAGACAGAATTAATAAAGAAAAAAATATGCAAAATCTTCCAGGACAACAATCTAAAAATTACAATCGAAGCCAACAAAAAAACATTCGACTTCCTGGACATAACCATCAACCTAAACGACGGCACCTATCAACCATTTTCAAAACCCAACAACATCCCATTGTACGTTCATAGACAGCAATCATCCGCCATCTATAATAAAAAACATCCCCGAGAGCATTAACAAACGACTATCTAACAACTCTACAAACAACAACATATTCAACGATGCAATCCCACCGTACACAAACGCACTACAAAAAAGTGGATATAACTACAAACTAGAATATGAGGAAGAGACCATTACCACCCCAACAAAAAAACGACAAAGAAAACGACACATAACATGGTTCAACCCACCCTACAGCAAGAATGTGACAACTTCTATCGGTAACAAATTCTTCAATCTACTACAAAAATGCTTCCCTCTCGGTCACGTTCTACACCCAATCATGAACAAAAACACCATCAAAATAGGATACACCTGCATGCCAAACATACAAAACATTATTTCATCCAACAATAACCGAAAACTATCACAGTCAGATCAGCCCAGCAACAACCTAGTGAAAAAATACAACTGTAGGACCCAGACAACATGCCCACTAAACGACAATTGCCTGACTCAAAACGTAATTTATCAAGCCACAGTAACACGACCAGACACACCAAAACAAGAAACATACATTGGCCTCACCGAGTGTCCATTCAAAACCAGATACAACCTGCATACATCTTCCTTCAGAAACATACACAAACGACATTCCACTACACTAAGCGAACACATTTGGAACCTCAAAGAAAAAAACATACAACACAGCATCACATGGAAAATCATCTCCAGAGCACAGTCGTACTCCCCCTCTTCTAAGATTTGCAACCTCTGCTTGGAAGAAAAATTCTTCATCATCACTAAACCGAACATAGCAACACTCAACAGAAGAAACGAACTAACTTCCTCATGCAGACATAGAAACAAACACCTTTTATGTAATTACGAACCTCCATAAACACGAATCTATAAAAACACGAAAACACAACAATCTACTTTCACTTCCACTTCCTGATGAGAGCAACGCTCGATAACAACGTTGTAGAAGTCAAACTATCTTAATTTCAAATGTTTATATATATATATATATATATATATATATATATATATATATATATATATATATAATATAAAATATAAAATATATATATATATATAATAGAATTATTGTTAACTAGATATAATGTACACAGATCGCCATTCAATAACATACATGAACGGCACTCTACCACACTGATTAAAGCATTATACAACTTAATATTACATGGAAAACTATCTCAAGAGCACAGTCAGTCGTTGTCAACATCTACCAAATTATGTCATGTGTGTTTAGAAGAGAAATTTTACATTATCACCCAACTAAAAATGGCTTCACTGAACAAAAGAAAGGAACTCACATCCGCATTTAGTCATGCAGACACAGAAATAAACACATTCTTGGCAATTCATGACAAACCACCATGATAAACTCAACACCAAAACATCACAGGAAGTAGCACGAAACAACACACAATCACACACAACACGAACGAAAACACTTCCGTAGATTGCCCTAAATGGCATGAAACAGATGTGTAGAGGTTAACAATAATATTTCTATCATAATAATATTGTCAATGAAGATCACCCATCCATACTCCAATACACGGTTTAATTACCGGGCATAACGATGGAATGTTTGTGAATGGATGTTCTGCATTGACGACCAGCATTTATTTATAATAGAAAGTAAGAGGCCATCAACCGGAAAACTGGTCGCACAAGATACGTATCCACACCCCCCCCCCCCAGCCCCACCCCAGGTCCTTTGGAGGACTTGTTTTATACTTCCAATGAAATTAGAACCAGTATTTTGGCATCACAATATCATTCTTAATTATCATCCCTGCAAAGAAAAAAAAAAAAGAAACAAAAAATTTCATTGTCTTTAAAAATACAGAGCTTTAATATAGCGCAACATCAACTAAACGTGCTCAAAGCACTATACAAAGGGTCTCTGGCCAAAAGCAACACGTTACTTGTAGGGCAAAACATGAAGCATGTTTGGCGATAATACAATTTTTTTTCCCGATAGAGACAACGTTGTTAACGCCCAGGTACTCATTTTACACCCGAGTACGGTGAGAGTTCTGTGAGTAAAGAGCCTTTTACCTTTGACTCAACTATGCGCCGCTCAGAGGGTGGCTCGAACCCAGGATCTTCTGATCTGAAAGTAAGAATCATACAACTACCGACACTTCTCTTTCCCTTAATTTCAAGTTATTCTTAACAAAAGTTCTCAAAGCGCTTTACAAGGGGTCCCTGGTCACCAGCAACATTTAATATGTAGGACGGGATAGGCCGCCTGCTAGGCGATATTACAATTTTTCGGACAAAGGCAACGCTGTTAACGGCCAGGTACTTATTTTACACATGAGTACGGTGAGAGAATGTGAGTAAAGAGCCTTTTCCAAGGGCTCAACTATGCGCCGAGCGCGAGGCTCGAACCCAGGACCTTCCGATTCGAAAGCGAGTGTCATACCACTAGACCACATAGCCGCACAATCTAGATGGGCCATTATTCAGGATTAAACCTTCTTGAGCTTACCAAAAAAATTGAAATTTTTCTGCATTTTCTGGGAGGGAGGAGGGAATGGGGGGGGGGGGGGGGGGGATGAATGGGGCCAAGTGGTTAAACGCATTGCATTGTGCCTAAGATTAACTCCCAATTTGCTCCTTTTGGACAACATGGGAGATACCTTTTAGCATCAGACATTTTGTTTCATAGAACACCTACATTCCTTCAAGGAAGCCGGGACGATGGTATCTCGTATTGCCGTGGCGGAAGGACGTAATGATTTTCTACATTGCCCGGTACTGCCGAATACATGAAAGCCACTTCGTCTAAATGATTGTATCAAATCGTATATGATTAACCCCAGGGTTCATCCAGCAGTCATTGTGTAGATGGGTCTGCTAGATTTGGCGGAAAGTACTTTTGAGATGGGCTTACTAGCTATTGTCCGTTTTGCGCTATAGAAACAGGAAAAACGCCTACCTGCTCCATGAGCCCAGAGGCTCCAAGAGAGTCCAGAGGACACCTCGCTGTGAAATGTCTTTTTCTTTTGTCATCTTGTTTACCCTGCCGTATCTCATGTGGAGGCGACGTGTTAGGGCTCGAACCGTGGACTTCGTAAAGTTATGGCCTGACACTGACCAAAAAATGACGTCATATTGCCAGTCTTTTGCCACAAAAGAAAACAAATCATGAGTCGTATTGAATAGTTCAACCAATGGGACCACTTGTTTCCATGAGCTCTCCTAACGACAACTCACTAGGCGGTGCAAAAATAAAAAATAAAAAAATTATGACATCAAAATGTATTTTCAGTGTCAGGCTATAACTTAACGATGACAACGCTAGAACAGAGTGGAGCGTCATCATCATCATCATCATTGCCTTTTTCACCCTTGGTCAGCGTATAGGCCACAGACAAACAGTTTCCATCCTTCTCTATCCTGAGCTATCTTTTTTATCTCATTCCAGGTCTTACCACTTCTCTGTATATCAGCTTCTTTAATTCTTCTCCATGTTCCTCGTGGCCTTCCCTTGATCTTCTGCCCTGAGGTTCCAGTCCAATACTTCCTTTGTTATAGTTGAGTCATTCTTTCTAAGCGTGTGTCTAATCCACCTCCATCGTGGAGCGTAGCCATCGTTCACTTATAGATGGATCCAAGTTGACGTCACTCGGGTCATTATTATTTGGGGGGTGGGGGGGGGGGGTTGCCATCCGCGTTTATGAGTAGTTCTTACTAAACTGTATAAATCAGACTATAAACGTTCAAGGTTACATAGTTTTGTGTGTTGTTCCGTTATACTTCCGGATGGCAATGTTGTGAGATTCTTAGCCAAGCGCATACTATCTATAGCCTGACACTGACCAAAAAATGACGTCAAAAGACAAATCTTTGGCCACAAAAGAAAGCAAATCGTGAGTTGTATTCAATGGGTCAACCAATGGTATCACTTGTTTCCTTCAGCTCTACTAACGACAACTCACTTGACTGTGCAAAAACCTAACTTTAAATCCTCGTGGGTTCTAGTGTCAGACCAGAAGATAACGATGGTGGCGGGTGGAGTTGCTTTGATGGATTTTTACGCGCTTCTTTTTGATGAATCCTTCACGCGCCGACTGGAACAAACGGAGTGGAGACAATGGTACTATATATAATATGATTCACAAGTGAGAGTGAAGTCCCTTTGTTTGTATTGGCTCAGAAAGAAAATGGCGGCATTAGCAACACTAACAAATAATAACAGCAGCTGGTTTTGAAAATCCCCATAAACGTGCAATGGGAGCGATCTATATTCATGTTTTCGTCCAACATCAATCACATGATTTATTGCTGTCCAACGATTAGATATATCTTAACATATGTAAACACGTTGCTTTGTTTACAAATGTTATAAACATACCCATGTGTCAAGCTGAATCAAATGACCAATCGTGATGTTAGATATTTATAAAGCTGTGAATACTTTTGACTATTTGGGTCATTTTGAACACATTTTGCAATGTAACCAATGACCTCGAACACATGGAAAGTTAATATAGATCATGGTAATGTATGGCCATAATCCAGTTGATATTTCGATTAGAAAAATGTAAAACAATCAGCAGCCTTAATTATTATGTCTTGTGTTGCTATGTGGTCTAGTGGTATGACGCTTGCCTTCGGATCGGAAGGTCCTGAGTTCGAGCCTCGCTCGGCGCATAGTTGAGTCCTTGGAAAAGGCTCTTTACTCACATTCTCTCACCGTACTCGGGTGTAAAATGAGTACCTGGCCGTTAACATCGTTGTCTCTGTCGGAAAAAAATGTATTCTCGCGTGACAGGCGTTATGTCTTGTTCTACATGTTAAATGTAGCTGTTGGTCAGGGACCACTTGTAAAGCGCTTTGAGCACATAAAGTGGATATTGCGCTATATAAAAGCTCAATTTTTAAAAGGTATGTCTTATGACCTGGAAGGCAAGTCGGTAACGATTTGAATCGAGCTGACCCCCCCCCCCCCGTCGCCAACTCCCGTTTGTGGTCACTGTGATGACCTGGGAGAGTTATGTCAATATTGACACAGCGGAGAAAGAAAGAAGGAATGAAAGAAAGAAAGAGAAAAAAAAAAAAAAAAAAGAGAGAGAGAGAGAGAGAGAGAGAAATAGAGAGGGAAAGAGAGAGAGGGAGAGAGAGACGGGGAGAGAGAGAGAGAGATGGATAGAGATAGGAGAGAGAGAGTAGAATGATAGAAATACATATAGACATTGAGACAGAGGAGGAAGAGAGGGAGACACACACACACACACACACACACACACACACACACAGAGAGAGAGAGAGATATCGAGAGAGAGAGAGAGAGAGAGAGAGAGAGAGAGAGAGGGGGGGGGGGGGGGTGGGGGGGGAAGAGAGAACAGAAATCTGGATGAAGTAATAATAAAAGCGTTCGTGATCGTCAATTTCCACCCAAATATTTATGATCTGATCACGACATGTTATAGGCTATTCGCCATGATACTGTTAGAAAATACACCCAACAGTTCTAGTTAATCGTCTACTCACCCTATCGACGGTAAATCCACATGAATCTCACTAACACAAGGAAAAACACTAATGAGTATTAGTCTACTTCTTCTACTTAATTTCTTAATTCAGCTTTCTATAACGCAATATCCACTAAATGTGCTCAAAGCGCTTTACAAAGGGTCCCTGGTCAACAGCAACATTTAATATGTAGGACGGGACAAGACGCCTGTTAGGCGATATCACATTTTTTCGGACAAAGACGTTGTTAACGGCCATGTACTCATTTTACGCCTGAGTACGGTGAGAGAATGGGGGTAAAGAGCCTTCTCCAAGGACTCAACTATGCTCCGAGCGCGAGGAGGTGTTCATAGATTTTTAAATACCTAACATCACGATTGGTCACAAACCTCAATGGATGATTACTTCAAACAAGGAACCAAATACAGAGGGCGTTCACACACTTCACTTTCAACAACATTGAATCAAGATCTCAAAGAATATCAAATACATTTAGAAACAACAACCGAAAAACTGATTTCAACAACATGAGGAACCATCCAACTGCCTCAACACGTTAACACACATGATGACATTCTAAAGCTAAGAACACTTGAACTGGATAGAGATTTAGGAAACAAATTACTAACTGTCACAAGAAACAGACTGACACACTCCAAGTAACACACACACATACACACACATATACACACATACACACATAGACACATAAACACATACCTGACATACACATATACACATACATACACACATACCCAAATACATACACATACACACATACATACATACACACATACCCACACATACACACAAACCCACATACATACACATACACACATACATACACACATACATACACATACACACAAACCCACATACATACACATACACACATACATACACACATACATACACATACACACAAACCCACATACATACACATACACACATACATACACACATACATACACATACACAACATACATACACATACACACACATACATACACACATACATACATACACACATACATACACATACACACACATACATACACACATACATGCACATACACACATACACACATACATACACATACACACACATACATACACATACACACACATACATACACACATACACACATACACACACATACACACATACATACACATACACACATATACATACACACATACACACATACATACACACATACACACACATACACACACATACATACACATACACACACATACACACATATACATACACACATACACACACATACATACACATACACACACATACACACATATACATACACACATACACACACATACACACACATACATCCGCGGCAAGCGTCCTCAGTCACATGACAGCCATTAATAGCATTCATTTGCCAACAAAATTTTGGCCACTTTTGTTTTCTTCCAGTTGATCGAATAATTAAGAAAGCCAGGAGTTATACTCATCCAATTTCAAATGTGGAAGAACTGTTCAAGAGATTTGTCGAAGTAAAATGGAGAAAGTTATGAAGGATGGCGATCACCCCCTTCACAAATATCTATATTAAGTTCTCCACCTTATATCAAGAAAAACAAAGACAACACGTCACCTTAATTCATTTTATCACATAATGTGTTCGAATTTTATTTAATTTTAATATACACACACAAGTTCGGACAAGAGGCCAGAGGTATAATCTATCTCAATTTATAAAATTGATATATAAATTATTGCTATATATTCTGAATTCTATATTTTTACATTTTTATGCATATACATCTAAATTTAAACTAGGGGTCATACGGAGAACATATTTCACCACTTTGTAAAATTTATATATATAAATATATATATATATATATATATATATATATATATATATTTATATATATATATATATATATATATATATATATATATATATATATATATATATATATATATATATATATATATATATATACATTGTCGCCATAAATTATCAACTTTATATTTATACATCTGTATGCATGCTACGTCTCCACTTTTTGGATGAATAAAGGATGTTATTATTATTATTATTATTATTATTATTATTATTATTATTATTATTATTATTATTATTATTATTATTATTATTTATTATTATTATTATTATTATTATTATTATTATTATTATTATTATTATTATTATTATTATAATTATTGTTATTATTTATTATTATTATTATTATTATTATTATTATTATTATTATTATTATTATTATTATTAAGCAAACCGGAGCTATCCGTTGCAGAGGAAAGACTTCACTCTCAATAAAACTCGACAAAACTGACCCGAGTCGACAGTCATATCACGTGATATCATATCAATATACCCGTTGGTGGAAGCGACTTCCGGTCGTCCAATCACTCCGTTGACCTTAAGGCCTTCAATTGAATGGACGCCGGAAGCGACTCGGAACGGGGCCTTCGTTATACAAAGTTAACGAAGGCCACGCTCGGAATCGCTTTCAGGCTTTTTTTTTTATTGGACGACGGCAAATGTTATTTACTTGTGCCAGCCAGTGTGAGGCGCCCCAAAGTAGGTCGCCCGGAGTCGTCTTGTGTTTGTTTTGTTTGTTGTTTTTTATAGGTTTCTTACGGCGCTTTCAACACTATTTAGGTCATGTAAGCCCCCCTGAGAAGTCTCGTTTTGTTTTTTAGGTGTGTAACGTCGCTTTCAACACTATTTAGGTCATGTAAGCCCCCCTGAGAAGTCTCGTTTTGTTTTTTAGGTGTGTAACGTCGCTTTCAACACTATTTAGGTCATGTAAGCCCCCCTGAGAAGTCTCGTTTTGTTTTTTAGGTGTGTAACGTCGCTTTCAACACTATTTAGGTCATGTAAGCCCCCCTGAGAAGTCTCGTTTTGTTTTTTAGGTGTGTAACGTCGCTTTCAACACTATTTAGGTCATGTAAGCCCCCCTGAGAAGTCTCGTTTTGTTTTTTAGGTGTGTAACGTTGCTTTCAACACTATTTAGGTCATGTAAGCCCCCCTGAGAAGTCTCGTTTTGTTTTTTAGGTGTGTAACGTCGCTTTCAACACTATTTAGGTCATGTAAGCCCCCCTGAGAAGTCTCGTTTTGTTTTTTAGGTGTGTAACGTCGCTTTCAACACTATTTAGGTCATGTAAGCCCCCCTGAGAAGTCTCGTTTTGTTTTTTAGGTGTGTAACGTCGCTTTCAACACTATTTAGGTCATGTAAGCCCCCCTGAGAAGTCTCGTTTTGTTTTTTAGGTGTGTAACGTCGCTTTCAACACTATTTAGGTCATGTAAGCCCCCCTGAGAAGTCTCGTTTTGTTTTTTAGGTGTGTAACGTCGCTTTCAACACTATTTAGGTCATGTAAGCCCCCCTGAGAAGTCTCGTTTTGTTTTTTAGGTGTGTAACGTCGCTTTCAACACTATTTAGGTCATGTAAGCCCCCCTGAGAAGTCTCGTTTTGTTTTTTAGGTGTGTAACGTCGCTTTCAACACTATTTAGGTCATGTAAGCCCCCCTGAGAAGTCTCGTTTGTTTTTTAGGTGTGTAACGTCGCTTTCAACACTATTTAGGTCATGTAAGCCCCCCTGAGAAGTCTCGTTTTGTTTTTTAGGTGTGTAACGTCGCTTTCAACACTATTTAGGTCATGTAAGCCCCCCTGAGAAGTCTCGTTTTGTTTTTTAGGTGTGTAACGTCGCTTTCAACACTATTTAGGTCATGTAAGCCCCCCTGAGAAGTCTCATTTTGTTTTTTAGGTGTGTAACGTCGCTTTCAACACTATTTAGGTCATGTAAGCCCCCCTGAGAAGTCTCGTTTTGTTTTTTAGGTGTGTAACGTCGCTTTCAACACTATTTAGGTCATGTAAGCCCCCCTGAGAAGTCTCGTTTTGTTTTTTAGGTGTGTAACGTCGCTTTCAACACTATTTAGGTCATGTAAGCTCCCCTGAGAAGTCTCGTTTTGTTTTTTAGGTGTGTAACGTCGCTTTCAACACTATTTAGGTCATGTAAGCCCCCCTGAGAAGTCTCGTTTTGTTTTTTAGGTGTGTAACGTCGCTTTCAACACTATTTAGGTCATGTAAGCCCCCCTGAGAAGTCTCGTTTTGTTTTTTAGGTGTGTAACGTCGCTTTCAACACTATTTAGGTCATGTAAGCCCCCTGAGAAGTCTCGTTTTGTTTTTTAGGTGTGTAACGTCGCTTTCAACACTATTTAGGTCATGTAAGCCCCCCTGAGAAGTCTCGTTTTGTTTTTTAGGTGTGTAACGTCGCTTTCAACACTATTTAGGTCATGTAAGCCCCCCTGAGAAGTCTCGTTTTGTTTTTTAGGTGTGTAACGTCGCTTTCAACACTATTTAGGTCATGTAAGCCCCCCTGAGAAGTCTCGTTTTGTTTTTTAGGTGTGTAACGTCACTTTCAACACTATTTAGGTCATGTAAGCCCCCCTGAGAAGTCTCGTTTTGTTTTTTAGGTGTGTAACGTCGCTTTCAACACTATTTAGGTCATGTAAGCCCCCCTGAGAAGTCTCGTTTTGTTTTTTAGGTGTGTAACGTCGCTTTCAACACTATTTAGGTCATGTAAGCCCCCTGAGAAGTCTCGTTTTGTTTTTAGGTGTGTAACGTCGCTTTCAACACTATTTAGGTCATGTAAGCCCCCTGAGAAGTCTCGTTTTGTTTTTTAGGTGTGTAACGTCGCTTTCAACACTATTTAGGTCATGTAAGCCCCCCTGAGAAGTCTCGTTTTGTTTTTTAGGTGTGTAACGTCGCTTTCAACACTATTTAGGTCATGTAAGCCCCCCTGAGAAGTCTCGTTTTGTTTTTTAGGTGTGTAACGTCGCTTTCAACACTATTTAGGTCATGTAAGCCCCCCTGAGAAGTCTCGTTTTGTTTTTTAGGTGTGTAACGTCGCTTTCAACACTATTTAGGTCATGTAAGCCCCCCTGAGAAGTCTCGTTTTGTTTTTTAGGTGTGTAACGTCGCTTTCAACACTATTTAGGTCATGTAAGCCCCCCTGAGAAGTCTCGTTTTGTTTTTTAGGTGTGTAACGTCGCTTTCAACACTATTTAGGTCATGTAAGCCCCCCTGAGAAGTCTCGTTTTGTTTTTTAGGTGTGTAACGTCGCTTTCAACACTATTTAGGTCATGTAAGCCCCCCTGAGAAGTCTCGTTTTGTTTTTTAGGTGTGTAACGTCGCTTTCAACACTATTTAGGTCATGTAAGCCCCCTGAGAAGTCTCGTTTTGTTTTTTAGGTGTGTAACGTCGCTTTCAACACTATTTAGGTCATGTAAGCCCCCCTGAGAAGTCTCGTTTTGTTTTATAGGTGTGTAACGTCGCTTTCAACACTATTTAGGTCATGTAAGCCCCCCTGAGAAGTCTCGTTTTGTTTTTTAGGTGTGTAACGTCGCTTTCAACACTATTTAGGTCATGTAAGCCCCCTGAGAAGTCTCGTTTTGTTTTTTAGGTGTGTAACGTCGCTTTCAACACTATTTAGGTCATGTAAGCCCCCCTGAGAAGTCTCGTTTTGTTTTTTAGGTGTGTAACGTCGCTTTCAACACTATTTAGGTCATGTAAGCCCCCCTGAGAAGTCTCGTTTTGTTTTTTAGGTGTGTAACGTCGCTTTCAACACTATTTAGGTCATGTAAGCCCCCTGAGAAGTCTCGTTTTGTTTTTTAGGTGTGTAACGTCGCTTTCAACACTATTTAGGTCATGTAAGCCCCCCTGAGAAGTCTCGTTTTGTTTTTTAGGTGTGTAACGTCGCTTTCAACACTATTTAGGTCATGTAAGCCCCCTGAGAAGTCTCGTTTTGTTTTTTAGGTGTGTAACGTCGCTTTCAACACTATTTAGGTCATGTAAGCCCCCCTGAGAAGTCTCGTTTTGTTTTTTAGGTGTGTAACGTCGCTTTCAACACTATTTAGGTCATGTAAGCCCCCCTGAGAAGTCTCGTTTTGTTTTTTAGGTGTGTAACGTCGCTTTCAACACTATTTAGGTCATGTAAGCCCCCCTGAGAAGTCTCGTTTTGTTTTTTAGGTGTGTAACGTCGCTTTCAACACTATTTAGGTCATGTAAGCCCCCTGAGAAGTCTCGTTTTGTTTTTTAGGTGTGTAACGTCGCTTTCAACACTATTTAGGTCATGTAAGCCCCCCTGAGAAGTCTCGTTTTGTTTTTTAGGTGTGTAACGTCGCTTTCAACACTATTTAGGTCATGTTAGTGCCCGCGAGGCCTCGTCTCGCTAGCGTTGGACACGCATCCAAAGGTTGTGTCAGAACTACTCATAA
>NC_088373.1:16983104-16993104 GCF_034508935.2 Berghia stephanieae | reverse complement strand
GCTTTTTCTTCTGTGTAAATCAAAATAAATAGCCTCAATGTGTAGCAGGAAGGGTTAAGGGCAGAACACACTCACAGACAGACAGAGACACACACAGACAGACACACACAGACAGACACACACACACAGACACACACACAGACAGACACACCCACAGACAGACACACACAGAGACACACACAGACAGACACACACACAGACAGACACACACAGACAGACACACACAGAGACACACACAGACAGACACACACACACAGACAGACACACACAGAGACAGACACACACACAGACAGACCCACACACAGACACACACACACAGAGACACACACAGACAGACACACACAGACAGACACACACACAGACTGACACACACACAGACAGACACACACACAAACAGACACACACAGCCAGACAGACACAGACAGACACACACACACACACACACAGATAGACACACAGACAGATACACACAGACAGACACAAACACAGAAAGACACACACAGAGACACACACAGACACCCACACACAGACAGACACACACAGACACACACCGACACACACAGACAGACAGACACACACACACAGACACACACAGACACACACAGAGACAGACACACACACAGACACACACACACACAGACTCACACACAGACACACACACACAGGGCAGTGTCACCCGCTCGTAACAGCCGGAGGTTTATGTCATTGCAGCTACGAGTCAGATTTACACGTATGGAACACTCTAATCCCATGCAACTCCATTATATATATATATATATATATATATATATATATATATATATATATATATATATATATATATATATATATATTACAGTGGTGCTGATATAACCTAAATGTGTTGCAAGCGCCGTAAAACCCTTAAAAACATTAAAAACATATCTATACAGTCCACTCCGGATAATCGGAACTCGGTTAATCGCAACTATCGGTTAATCGCAACATTTCTTAAGAAACAGAATTAATTCTAAGTAAACGTCACTGGTTAATTGCTACAAACTTCCGTTAATCGCAACAAATTTTCAACCTCAAAAAGTGGCAAATTCAAGAAATCAATCAAACAAAATCTCATGATTAAATTTCGTCATGGGTGAAATCATGACAGGTTGAAGAATCAAGAGTGGGGTAAGGCTAAAGTAGTGTGTCACCACTCTATTAGACTCGAAAGGGCTGGGAATTGCAGAATTGGTTTTTGAGGTCATCTGTATCCATTAAATAGGATGGCTTGACATAGTCTAGACAACAGGTAGACAATGACAGTTATAAAGAGAAACGGATCGATATCCTTTGTTTTGGGATTGACAGCTGTGCATATGTGTTTGGTAAGAGCTTATTGTCTCTCCTCACAGCTAATATCTTTGACTGTTACGAATGTTGAGAACAAAAGAGTGAAAGTTTATCTAAACAAATATGACCCTTCGCCTCCAAACGGTATAAAGTCGGGTTGGTAAAGATGTTGGAAATTTAATTTATATTCAGAAATATCAGACTTGTGTTGAGTTTGTATATTTTATCGAGGACAACGGATACCATATTCTAGGTGCTAATGCCAACAATTTATATTTTTGACCAGTTTAACGTTTAATTCGGCTTTTAAACATCTGGTTCGTTCCGACATAATACCGTTTTGAGACGATGGGTCACAAATTAAGATGTCGGCTTGCATCAAATCTGCTTTTGCTTGGTTTTTATTTTAATCAAATTGCTCAGTCTGTGGTAGACTAAGAACAATGTTTACCACAATACTCTTCAACACTCGTAACGTCACTTCCTTCCCAATGACGCATGGTAACTTAGCAACACTGGTTCTAAACTATCGGACCAATGGCGGACGCCCGTATGAAATATTTATCCGACGAGCATAACAGCGTATCCAGAGGGAAAAAAAACACATAAATTTGATCATGTTTTGACTTTTACACATTCTGATCACAAGGCATATGAAAAGTTCTAGCCAGCATTAAGATAAAAAAGTAATGATTTTCTTTGTTTAGAACCAAGATGGCCTCCGTTGCCGGGCGGCGTGACATCAGACTACTAAATCCAATTGGTTTGAGTTTACCTTATATGGTATGAAATTGATCAGTGGTCAAATCCAAATTGTTATAAAAACTTACAACAAGCGGTGGTGAAAACAGTATCCCATCATTTTATGTGAAATCGACCAAGACCCGAGACATGGAGGGCCCCCAAGATCGTGGCACTCGGAGGAAAGAGTGTTAAGTGGACGGAAACCCAAAATTCGGTTAATCGCAACAATTTCTTTTTACCCCAATGTTTTTTCGATTATCCGGAATCGACTGAATTTTTTTTTATTGCGTTTTGGGCCAATTATAATTGAGTGACAATTTAATATTATATAATATATATATATATATAATATTATATATATTATATATATTTTACATATGTGTTTGGGGTGTGTGTGTATGTGTGGGGTGGTTGTGCGGGGGGGGGGGGTTCTATATTGGGGAGCACACATGTTTTTATTTTCCTTTGAAAAATATTATTAAAGGAAGTAAAGTCTCCTAAGGGAAGGAGGTTGAATAATGATAATTAAAGGGAAGAGTATAGAGAGACGGAACTACTGACCACACACACACACACACACCACACACAACGTAGAGAAAAAAAGCGAAGAGGAGCGAAGAGAGAAGAGAGAGAGAGAGAGAGAAGAGAGGGAGGGGGGGGGGGGGGGTTATTTTACGTTTGCCATTACAGAACAAACCCAAAAACATCCTTTCTAGTTAGTAAAAACTGAATAAAAAATTAACTTTTTACAGAGGTGTGCTATTTATAAAAATTCAATTAAAGTGTGTGTTGTGGTGTGTGTGTTGTGTGGTGTTGGGGGTTGTGTGTTGTTTTTTTTGTTAGGGGGGGGGGGGGGGGGAGGCGGTTTTATATGATAATGATAGCTACCCTTTTTTTTTTTTTTTTTTTTTTTTTTTTTTTTTAAAAAAAAAAAAAAAAAAAAAAAAAAAAAATTTTTATAAAATATAATAAAATATATATAAAAATATATATATATATATATAAAAAAATATAAAAATAAAAAATATATATATATTTTTGCATACTATATTACACTATAATCCGCCTCCCCCCCCCCCCCCCCTAAAAAAACAACCCAACCCCCCCCCACCCCCACCCTACAAAACACCCCACACCCCACACCCACATTAATTGAATTTATAAATAAACATCCTCTGTATAAGAAATTTTTTTTTATTCATTTTGCAAAATAAAAGGGGTTTTGTTTGTGTTCTGTAATGGCAAAGCTAAAAAAAAACCCCCCCCCCCCCCCCCTCCCCTCTCTCTCCCCCTTCTCTCTCTCTCTCGTCACTCCTCGCTCTCTTTCTTACTGGTGGGTGGTTTTGTGTGTGTGTGTGTGTGTCAACGATTCCGTCTCTTATTTCTTCTCAATGTTTTTCATTTATTCAACCCCCTTTTCCCTTTTAGGGCTTTACATTCCTAATAATACGTTGAAAAAGAAAAAAAAAATTTTTGGCCCCCAAAATTAGCCCCCCCCCCCCCCGCCAACAACACACATACACACACACAAAACACAATGTTTATAATTTATATATATTATATATAAAATAATATATATATATTATAAATTTTCCCATTTTTAAAATGGGGAAAGACGCTATATAAAAATTCGTCGATTGGAATCGAACAATTGGGATCAGCGAAATTGTTGCGATTAACCCCATTTGATTTCCGTCCCCTTCCCCCACTCTTGCTCGGTGCCCCCCCATTTTGGGCCGTCCTGTCTACGGTGTTTTGGCGATTTCACAAAAAATGATGGGATACTGTTTTTCCCCCCGTTGTTGAAATTTTTAAAAAATTTGGATTTGCCACTGATAATTTCTCTATAAGGAAACTAAACCCCTTGGATTTAGTGTCTGATGTCACGCCCCCGGCAACGGGGCCCTTGGGGCTAAACAAAAAAATATTTTTTTTTATTTAAATGTGGCTAGAAAATTTTATAGCCTTGTGATCAAATTTAAAAGTCAAAAAAGTCAAATTTAGTGTTTTTTTCCTTGGTCGTGTTATGCTCGTCGGTAAATATTTCAACGGGCGCCGCCTTGGTCCGTGTTTAGAAAACCGGTTGCTAATTTCCCGCGCATTGGGGGAAGGAATGACGTTGGTGTTTTAAAGGGATTGTGGTAAAATTGTTTTAGTTACCAAGATGAGCAAAATTATTAAAAAAAAAAACCCAAAAAAGCGATTTGATCAAGCCCAATCTTAATTTTTTACCCTGTCCAAAAAGGTTTTAGTCGGAAAAAACCAGATTTTAAAAGCCAATTAAAGTTAAATGGTCAAAAATTTTGTTGGTTAGCATAGAATATGGTACGTTGTCCCCATAAAATATACAAAAACAACACAAGTCTGATTTTTGAATATAAATTAATTTAAAAACTTTACCAACCCGATTTTACCGTTTGGAGGCGAAGGGATATTTGTTTAGATAATTTCCCTCTTTTGTTCTAAAATTGTAACAGTCAAAGATATTGCTGTGAGGAAGCAATAAGTCTTACCAAACACATATACGTGTCAATCCAAAACAAAGGAACGTCGTTTTCTTTATAATGTCCTTGTTCCTTTGTCTGATTGCAAGCACCTATTTAATGGATACGAGCCCTAAAAACCCAAATTTGCAATTCCACCCTTTCGAGTCTAAAGGTGGTGACCACTACTTCCCCTTCCCCATCTTGATTCTTCAACCTGTCTGATTTCACCATGACGAAATTAATATAGATTTTGTTTGATTGATTTTTGAATTTCCCACTTTTGAGGTTAAAATTTTTTTGGGTTTTACGGAAGTTTGTAGCAAAAAACCAGTGACGTTTATTTAAAAATTAATTTGTTTTTTAAGAAATGTTTCGATTAACCATAGTTGCGATTAACCAGTTCCGATTTCGGAGTGGATGTATGTTTTTTTTTTAAAAGTTTTTAAGGGTTTTACGGCGCTTGAAAACTTTATTTTTATCAGACCACTGTTTTTAATTATATTATTATTAATATATTATATATTAAATAAATATATATATAAAATTTATAAAAGGATTGCATGGGATTAGAGGGGCCCCTACGTGAAAAACTACCGAGCTGCAATGCATAAACCTCCGGGTTTGGGCGGGTGACACTCCCCCGTGGGGGTTTTGTCCGTGTGTGGTCTGTGTGGTGTGTGTTGTGTGTGTGCTGTTTGTGTGTGTCGTGTGTGTTGTGGGTGTTTTGTCTGTCTGTGTGTGTCGGTGTGTGTTTGTGTGTTGTTGTGTGTGGGGTTGGTGTGTTTTGTGTGTGTCTTTCTGTGTTTTGTTGTCGTGGTATCTGTCTGTGTGCTATTTGTGGTGTGGTGGGTGTCTGTTTGTCTGCTGGTGGTTTTGTTTTTTGTGTTTCTGTCTGTGTGTGGTCGTTGTGTGGTGTCGTTGTTGTGTCGCTGTGTTGTCTTGTGTGTGTGTTTTGTGGGGGGTCTTTTGTGTGTGCTTCCTGTGGTGTCGTCTGTGTTTTTGTTTGTTTGGGGTGTGTCTCTGTGTGTGTCTGTCTTGTTTTTCTGTCTGTGGTGTGTTGTCTGTGTGTTCTCTGTGTGTTGTTGTGGGTTGTCGTCTGTTGTGTGTTGTGTGTTTTGTGTCTGTCTGTTGTGTCTGTCGGTTGTGTTCTGTTGTTGGAGTGTGTTCTCCCTTTTAACCCTTCCCCTGCTACACTTGAGGCTTTTTTTTGATTTAAAAAGAAAAAGCATAAAAAAAAAAAAAAAACAAACAAAAAAAAAAAAAAAAAAACAAACACCCACAACCACACCACAAATCAAAACCCCCAAACGCTTTCGATACAGCCACTAGTGTCTCGCTGTTTGGGGTAAATGATCGGGGGCAAGGGCCTTTTGCCCCCTTTTTTTATTCATGAAATCAGAACACAATCGTATTTATTCAACAACATTGCAAAACCCTTTAAAAGATTGGGTAGGTAAACTCTTACATTAGAAAATCCCAAAAAAAAAAAAAGGGAAGAGAAGGGGAAAGTAGCGTCCCCCTTATTGGACTCCCCCCGTTTGAGTCCCCGGGGGGAAAAATTTTTGAGAGGAACGTATGTTTTTGTGCGCATGGTATTGCAAAAACCCCTTTCCCAAATTTTTCGGCCCTAATTTCGTCCCTTACCTTTTTATCTTTTTAATATTTAGTGACCTGTTTTTTAAACTACGACCTGAATGAAAAGGATGTTTTTTAAAAAGTTCCAGGGGAGAAATTTTGGACAAATGGGGAGGTAAAGGGGGCGTATTTGTAAAAACGACTTTTCGGGAAAGTTTTTCATATTTGGTGAAGAAGGTTTTACCCGAAAATTGAATTAATTTTTTAACTTGTTTTTTGTTTTTTTTTTTCATTTTAAAATAATTGTGAAGTGGGGAAAGGGAACAGCCTTTTATTAATATAAAAACAACACACAATTGACACACACCACTTGACACACACACACATGACACACAACAATTGACAACAACATTGAACCACACACATTGAACTAACACTTACCAACACATTGACACACCCAAAATTTTCCCACCATTTTCACACACACTTGACACACACCCCATTGACACACACACATTGACCCCCAACATTTAACACACTTTTTCAACACACTTGCCACATATCACACACATTGAAACAACATAACACACACATAACCCACGATCCACAATCACACATTGACCACACTAACAAATTGACACACACAACACACACTTACACAACATACACCAAAAATTTACACACCATACACACACTTGACCCCAATTCCCACTTTACACACACAACCACCATTGACAAAATACACACACACATACACACACATAAAACAAATTTCACACCTAACACACACATTGAAGAACTCACAAACAATTGACACCCTAAACCACATATCAACATACACACACATTTCCAACATAACACACATTACAACACATACACCCCAAAAGACACCACATAAAAAAACATAATAAAAAACATTAACACACATACACCAAAATTTACAAACTACATACAACACCATACAAAAAACATTGCACACCATACACACCCCATTGAAAACCAATACACCCATACATAAACACAACCACCACACTGCACACACATACCCCCCATTGACAAAAACCCACATTGCACCCAATCACCCAAAATTTACACACACACATTTTCCAACCCACATTGGGGAAAACTACATAAACGGGGAGAGGGGAGGATAGAAGATGAGTGGCGAAAAAGTAGAAAATAGAGATAGAGATATAGATTGATAGAGATTGAGAGAGATAAGATACATAGAAGATAGATAGTATAAGATAGATGATGAAGAAAAAAATAAATAAGACATAGGTAGATAGATAGATAGATATATATTTTGAGGTAGATAGAGGATAGAGAGATTTAGGGGTTTGAAACTAAAAAAAAGAAATATATATAAATATATATATATAATAAATATATATATTTTTTAAAATTTTTTTTTAAAAGGGAGAGAAAAAAGAGAGAGAGAGAAGAAAGAAAGATAGATATTTTAAAATTTTTAGATAGATAGATAGAAAATAGAAAAGAAAAAAAAATAGAAAAGAGGGGAGAATAGACAGGGGTATTTGATAGATAGTATATGATAGAGGTAGATAGAGAAATGGGGGTTTTTATAGATAATACAAACATAAAAAGATATTATATATTTATTATATATTTATAAAAAATAATATTTTTTAAAATATTATGGAGAGAGAGAGAGAGAGAGAGAGAAAGAAAAATAGATAGATAATAGATAGATAGATAAAAGGGGATGATAGATAATAGATAATAGATAAGTAATAGAGAGAAAGAGAGATTTATTTTTAAATACATAAAAAAAGAGATATATAGGTAATATTTATATAATAAAATATATAGATATATATTTTATATAGAGAGGGGAGAGAAGAGAGAGAGAGGGAGATTTTTAGTAAGAAAGAAAAAAGAGAGAGAGGAGAGAGGGGGGAAGAGGAGAGAGAAGGGGGGAGAGAGAGAGAGAGAGAGATAAAGAGGGGAGAGAGAAGAGAAGTGAGAGAGAGAGAGGAGAGAAGAAAGGGGAAGAAGAGAGAGAAAGGGGGGAGAGAGAGAGAGAGAGACTATAAATTTTCCCCCAATAACCGAGTCATTCATTGAATGGCTTAATCCAAGCCAAAAATTTCCCCAAATTTTAACCCCCTCGATAGTTGGTATTTGGGGGGTGTTTTTTGGTCCTTTTTGTGTGAGCTTGGGGGGGGTTTTATCTTTTAAAATGTTTTTGGGGAAATTTTTTTTTCTCTTTTTTGTTTAAAGGTTGCATGTATGGTGTATGATTATAAAATAAATTTAAACCCCCTTACCTTTGATTTAAATATAAACCTCCGTCAATGCTGTACTTTGGGCCCCAAATTTTTCACGACATCCGCCCCCGGATAAAATGTACCTACAGACAAAATGTAAGTATCGTGGGAAACGAACGAGATGCTTAAAACCCAATTTAAAATTTTTAAAACTGGAAAAAACTACACTTGGGGCATTACCCCCAAAAATTTGGGGATCCATTCCCCCAATAAAAAATCCAAACTCAAAACCCAAATCTGATGTCCCCAAAATTTCATCAACATTTTAACCAAAACCGTTTTGAGGCGAAGGCCCCAAATTATGTATAGATAGAAGCGTTGGCCCCAAAGGGGTTCCAAATTGCATCCGGAAGTATAAGGCCAACACAAAACTCTGTGTAACCATGAAAATTAATCTGGTAATACGTTTAGTGAAAACTCAAAAACGCTGAGGGGAAAAACAAAAAAAAGGCCCCCGAATGACGTATCTTCGAAATTCTATAGATATACACTTTGGGTAAATTCACACATTGCAATCCGAAGTTTAAAGGACCAACACAAAAAAAACTATGTGAACCAAAACTTTTTTAGTCTGGAGAAAACTGTTTTTTGTATTACACTAAACGCGGATGGAAAAAAAAAAAACAAAGACGAGTGAGTCATCTTATTCCTCTTAGTGAATAACGATGACGCCTCCGTCTTTGTTTTTTTTTTTGCCACCCACGTTTTGAGTAATTCCAAAATTTTTTAACCAAAAAAACGACCAGGATTACACAAGTTGTGTGTTTTTTTGGGTTGTGATACTTCCGGGGGTTGTGGTTTCTTATCCAAGGCATACTATTATAACCAGGACTAAAATGAAATAAGGAGACTGAAACTCGGGGTCCTTCCTTTTGGGATTCAGTGCAAGTCGGGAAAAAAACTTCAAGTAAGATATTCGAAGTTGACGTCACTCTGCTTTGTTATTGTTTTTTTCCATCCGCGTTTAAGGTACTTCCACTAAAAGTATTAACCAGGGGAATAAATTTAAGGTTTTCCCCGTTTTGTGTGTTTTGGGCCGTTTACTTCCCCCTGGCAATGTTGTGATCTTCTTAGCCCCAATGCTTATACTATTGTGATGATATTTTAAAAATTTCCCAATTTGCCTGTTTAATATAGTGTGCCTTGGTAAGAAATCAACATTGCCTCCGGGGTTAACGGGGAAACACAAAACTATGTGTAACCTTAACGTTCTAGTCTGGTGTTTTACAGTTTTGTGTTTCCTCATAAAAAATGGATGGCAAAAAAAAAAACAAAAAATAGTCAATACTATGGGGGGGCCAATCAAGGGGGCTACTTTCTCTAATCTCATTCCCTTTTGGATAGTATCGTAGGCATTTTTTAGTTTAGAAGAATCGCTTTTGGTAAGAACTCAAACATTCATCCCGGAAAAATCGGGCAAACCAAAAACTGGTGTATCCTGATCGTTTTAGTCGGGGGTTTAAAAAAAAATTAGTGAGCATTACTAAAGTGGATGGGGAAAAAAATTTCAAGCCCAGTGACGTCATTTCGAAAATCTTGCCTGACACTGAAACCCAAAAGATGGGATTTTGAGTCATTTTTTTGGGTTTTTGCACC
>NC_088373.1:16974008-16983004 GCF_034508935.2 Berghia stephanieae | reverse complement strand
GGAACTTGGACTCTGACTCTGAATATATAGTTATGCCCATTACATGGATCTGTGTTGCTGATATGACTGTCAATCGTATGGGACTAGTAACTAAGACTCTTAATATATAGTTTTGCCTCATTGATCTGAGATGTTACTGTTGTTCGAGTTACACACACTCATTCTATTACTATTATCTCTGTGACTATGGAAATGAATTATGGATCTGATCTACTCCATTGACTGAAAGGAATGAACTAGTAGTCTAAATATATAGTTTTGTCTCATTGATCTAAGATGAGACTCTATTAAACAACTCTATGACTATGGAAGGGAACTATGGATCTGATTCTGATGCTACTCATTGACTGTCTTAATATATAGTTTTTGCCTCATTGATCTGAGATGTTACTGTTGTTCGAGTTACACACACTCATTCTATTACTATTATCTCTGTGACTATGGAAATGAATTATGGATCTGATCTACTCCATTGACTGAAAGGAATGAACTAGTAGTCTGAATATATAGTTTTGTCTCATTGATCTAAGATGAGACTCTATTAAACAACTCTATGACTATGGAAGGGAACTATGGATCTGATTCTGATGCTACTCATTGACTGTACTGTAAGAAATGATCTATAGTAGTCAGATGTTTTATGAATGGCGCATGTTTTTCTAGTTTTTCTAAGATGTCCCCTATCAAAAGTTGCAAAACTTTGTGTCAACCTCCGAATCAATTTCTCTTAACTGAATAAAGATTTTGGCCCATATTGAATCGTGATGCCATATCACAAAAAAAAATTTCTTCTTCACAACCTATAAAAAGCCACTTTAAAACCGCTGTCATACAATTAGAGATTTTACACTGCTAAATATTTAACCAGTTTCGCACCACAAAGTAAGAGATGACTTCATCGTTTTTCAAAAAAATATTGTGACACAGTAGTTCCGGGTTATGAGTTCACATCATACTATTACAAAAATTACTATTTTCCGAATAAAAGCAAAACACATTAACATAAAGTAACAACTTATGTAGTTTGCATCCAATTTTGACTTTATAATTTATTGCTTTTTATTTACATCACTTCGCAATTACCGAAGACTGATATGAATCTCTTGTTTTAACTTATTTGAACTAGTGATTAAATACTCAAAATTGTCAAATTAACATTGAATGTTTATATTTAACTTTGAAAAATTGTATCTATGCATGACCGATTCACACAGCATTTAAAGTTTTCTTTTAAACCTATAAGCTCTTAACAATACGATATGATACGGATACTCTATCGGTTCCTTTCTCGTAAAGCTGCGAAAAGAAGTCTACTTGTATCTATCGATAAGCCATTAAAGAGGACATCGATGGAATTGGAATTTCACAATCAACTCTGAGTTTTGCATGTTATTGTTGTTACGTTGTTGTTGAACACAAGCACATTTTGTGGAAACACTGTATCATAAATTGATGAATTTCTACTTTTGACTGGTCTACATTAAATTTATGTAATCCTCTTTGGCATAAATACCAAGCTATTTCTCAAAACTTTGAACTCAAAATAATGTTGGAAGTGCGTAACGTTCACTTTTATTTGTATTCATCAAACACGTATATTGAATGTTATAAAATGTAAACTTGTCTGTCGTTCCTTCATATTCAGATTCTGTACGAACATCATATACGTTTCAATTAACTGAACATTCCATTTTAACAAATCTTTCAAAATGGATAAGCGGAAAATCATAAATTTCGACACTATAAATCATTTTTGAGTTCAGATCCTCACCCGATATCGATTTTAATATAGCTGTAATAAGCGAAATACTTTCCGATTGTTTTTTTTTAAAGTCGTGATAAAACATTTTTATTAAGACAAAATGATCCAGAGTTTTCATACAAATTTTTGCAGCTGTACATCTTGAACAGCTAGCGAGAAAAAGAAGGAAAAGACGCGCCCCTTATTAAAAATCCGACTATTGTACTCTGAATATATATTGATCTGATATGTTACTTTATTAATTAACTCTATGAATATGGAATGGAAAGGAACTATGAATTTGATGCTACTCCATTGACTATATTGAATGAACACCAGTTCTCTGAATGTTTTTCCTCACATGAACTTTTGCCTCTTCTGGGTCTGATGTTCATGGACGTGATTTGTTAGCAAATTCAAGATGGGGGAAAATTGTGGTGTTGCGAATTACAATGGTAACTACAATAAAGCCAACAAATGTTGTGTGTTAAGATTGCCGATAAAGAGGAACCAGACCAGTAAACATGGTTAAACAAATCCCTCCTCGTGATATTGAGCCACATCCGACAAAATTTGTTATTTGTGAAAGACATTGGTCTGCAGGTGTTCCAATGAAAATTCTACCTGGCAGACCGATCATCCCTTATAGGGATGAAATAGTGTTCAAAAAATTAATAAATTCGAGAGATCCTAATTACAACTACTATGTAGTGCATTCCTTAGTAGATATTTCGGTATTCATATTTTCTTGGGATCATCCTCCGCAGATTACCTCCCTTTGTTGATATTGTACATCTCATTTCCCCTTCATCTAATTGTTCATCCTCTTCCTCATAATCACATTACATGTACATTCATTAATCAAGCTTCTAAAGAAATCATCCTGAATCAATCACTATAACTATAAGGTCAGTTTTTAGAATATCTAACTACTCATCCTTTCCGTTTCTTGGCTACTCCGATTCACTGCTGATAATAATAATCATTAAATATTTTTTTAAATATTAAAAAGGTAGATCTTGCCATATAATGCCCCTGCTGTTATTTTGGTGTAAATTTTCTATATTTTTTTGTTGGCCTGAAGATTCCATATGATTGTCCTTTCAGTATAGTTGTCCTTGATATATATATATATATATATATATATATATATAATATATATATATATATATATATATATATATATATATAATATATATAAATATATATATATATATTACCTGACATAATATTTATCTTATGACGTCATTAAAGTAAGTTTCAAACATTATAACTGTTGTATATCAAGGGAGTGAATCAGTAGTTTTAAACCTCTTGTAAGGAATTAAATGAGTTATCGTAATTGATTGTTCAAAGTCAATCTCAATACAGGCTCTATTAATAATAATAATATATCTTTATTGTCCTCTAATAAATGTGGCAATTTGTCTTTTGGTTACACATTTATAACAAGAAAATTATGACAGACTCAAAAAGATATGAATTTGAAACGTTGTTAAAAAACCCTTTGTAATAAAAAACTGAATAAGATAATAAGAGATGAAAATCATACTTTGTACCCTCAAATCAACTGGAGCAATAGACGTCATACGCTGCTGCACTTAAAAGTAAACAGAACGCTATAACAAATCTTTCTTACCCGCTGCAAGTAGGAATTACCAAATGTCATTTATCTAGTTATGTAGTTATAATGCTTTCCATTTATTATTAATACCATTATTTCTGACATCTTTAATTAATGAAGGAGAACATAAATATAAGAGCTAGTGTGAGAATGAATGATCTGAATGTTTTCTACGGTACTAAATCCCAACTAGTTGTGATACATTGTTGTTTTTGTTGTAGAATCATCCATCCTGCTAAATATCTTATCATATTTTACCTTGAGCCATGTAAAAAACACAATGTCATTTCCAGTTTTTAGATTAATAAAGTTCATCTTATCTTATCTTATCTTATACAATATATTGACATAGACACACTCACACAAACTCACACTAGTAACATCGTAGTCATCGTCACCATCCTTATTGTTCACGCATGACTGAATGCGTCATTTCATATAATCAATCGTCATTTATTGTCTCGTTTCAACCAAGTCAGTCTGGATCATGTGCAATAGAGCGTGAATGTTTCTGGTTTTCAAAAGAAGTAGGACGGTTTTTGTCTGTACTTCTATAAAACTAGATCAATTCGTCTCGGTTCTGACTTCTGAAAATGATCACGTGATAGCAACGACCCTTGCATGGAGACCAGTGGGTATATTATCAATATCATATATTGCGGCTATGTGGTCTCGTGGTATGACACTCGCTTTCGGATCGGAAGCTCCCGGGTTCGAGCCTCGCACTCGGCGCATAGTTGAGTCTTTAGAAAAGGCTCTTTACTCACATTCTCTCACCGTACTCGGGTGTAAAATGAGTACCTGGCCGTTAACAGTGTTGTCTTTGTCCGAAAAATTGTAATATCGCCTAGCAGGCGTCATGTCCCGTCCTATATGTTAAATGTTGTTTTTGGTCAGGGACCCCTTGTAAAGCGCTTTGAGCACATTTAGTGGATATTGCGCTATATAAAGCTCAATTAAAAATTGAATCCTGAGTCCGTCCCCGTTCCATTGAGTCATCAATCTTTCTTCAGTCCAGATTACATGCGATAGAATGCACCGCAATGGCTATAGAAATGTTGTAAAGAAATAAACTATGAATTACACGTTTGTCACAAGTAATATTCAACGAACCGTGACGAGTAAATTTTAAGGTATTAATTTTCATCGTTATAGATACTCCACTCTACCTTGCTTAATTAAAATACATGTCTTAATAACATTAAAATACATGTCTTAATAACATTAAAATACATGTCTTAATAACATTAAAATACATGTCTTAATAACATTAAAATACATGTCTTAATAACATTAAAATACATGTCTTAATAACATTAAAATACATGTCTTAATAACATTAAAATACATGTCTTAATAACATTAAAATACATGTCTTAATAACATTAAAATACATGTCTTAATAACATTAAAATACATGTCTTAATAACATTAAAATACATGTCTTAATAACATTAAAATACATGTCTTAATAACATTAAAATACATGTCTTAATAACATTAAAATACATGTCTTAATAACATTAAAATACATGTCTTAATAACATTAAAATACATGTCTTAATAACATTAAAATACATGTCTTAATAACATTAAAATACATGTCTTAATAACATTAAAATACATAATTCTTAATAACATTAAAATACATGTCTTAATAACATTAAAATACATAATTCTTAATAACATTAAAATACATGTCTTAATAACATTAAAATACATAATTCTTAATAACATTAAAATACATGTCTTAATAACATTAAAATACACGTCTTAATAACATTAAAATACATAATTCTTAATAACATTAAAATACATAATTCTTAATAACATTAAAATACATGTCTTAATAACATTAAAATACATAATTCTTAATAACATTAAAATACATGTCTTAATAACATTAAAATACATGTCTTAATAACATTAAAATACATGTCTTAATAACATTAAAATACATAATTCTTAATAACATTAAAATACATGTCTTAATAACATTAAAATACATGTCTTAATAACATTAAAATACATGTCTTAATAACATTAAAATACATAATTCTTAATAACATTAAAATACATGTCTTAATAATATTAAAATACATAATTCTTAATAACATTAAAATACATGTCTTAATAACATTAAAATACACGTCTTAATAACATTAAAATACATAATTCTTAATAACATTAAAATACATAATTCTTAATAACATTAAAATACATGTCTTAATAACATTAAAATACATAATTCTTAATAACATTAAAATACATGTCTTAATAACATTAAAATACATGTCTTAATAACATTAAAATACATGTCTTAATAACATTAAAATACATAATTCTTAATAACATTAAAATACACGTCTTAATAACATTAAAATACACGTCTTAATAACATTTAAATACATAATTCTAAATAACATTAAAATACATGTCTTAATAACATTAAAATACATAATTCTTAATAACATTAAAATACATGTCTTAATAACATTAAAGTACATGTCTTAATAACATTAAAATACATGTCTTAATAACATTAAAATACATGTCTTAATAACATTAAAATACATGTCTTAATAACATTAAAATACATGTCTTAATAACATTAAAATACATAATTCTAAATAACATTAAAATACATGTCTTAATAACATTAAAATACATGTCTTAATAACATTAAAATACATGTCTTAATAACATTAAACTACATAATTCTAAATAACATTAAAATACATGTCTTAATAACATTAAAATACATGTCTTAATAACATTAAAATACATAATTCTAAATAACATTAAAATACATAATTCTAAATAACATTAAAATACACGTCTTAATAACATTAAAATACATGTCTTAATAACATTAAAATACATGTCTTAATAACATTAAAATACATAATTCTAAATAACATTAAAATACATGTCCTAATAACATTAAAATACACGTCTTAATAACATTAAAATACATAATTCTTAATAACATTAAAATACATAATTCTAAATAACATTAAAATACGTGTCTAAATAACATTAAAATACATGTCTTAATAACATCAAAATACATGTCTTAATAACATTAAAATACATGTCTTAATAACATTAAAATACATGTCTTAATAACATTAAAATACATGTCTTAATAACATTAAAATACATGTCTTAATAACATTAAAATACATGTCTTAATAACATTAAAATACATGTCTTAATAACATTAAAATACATGTCTTAATAACATTAAAATCATAATTCTTAATAACATTAAAATACATGTCTTAATAACATTAAAATACATGTCTTAATAACATTAAAATACATGTCTTAATAACATTAAAATACATAATCTTAATAACATTAAAATACATGTCTTAATAACATTAAAATACATATCTTAATACATTAAAATACATTCTTAATAACATTAAAATACACGTCTTAATAACATTAAAATACATAATTCTAAATAACATTAAAATACAATTCTTAATAACATTAAAATACATAATCTAATAACATTAAAATACATAATTCTTAATAACATTAAAATACATTCTTAATAACATTAAATACATGTCTTAATAACATTAAAATACATGTCTTAATAACATTAAAATACATGTCTTAATAACATTAAAATACATTTTAATAACATTAAAATACTGTCTTAATAACATTAAAATACATAATTCTAAATAACATTAAAATACATGTCTTAATAACATTAAAATACATGTCTTAATAACATTAAAATACATGTCTTAATAACATTAAAATACATGTCTTAATAACATTAAAATACATGTCTTAATAACATTAAAATAATTCTTAATAACATTAAAAAATACATTTCAGTCTTAATAACATTAAAATACATGTCTTAATAACATTAAAATACATCTTAATAACATTAAAATACATGTCTTAATAACATTAAAATACATATCTAATAACATTAAAATACATGTCTTAATAACATTAAAATACATGTCTTAATAACATTAAAATACATGTCTTAATAACATTAAAATACATTCTAATAACATTAAAATACATGTCTTAATAACATTAAAATACATGTCTTAATAACATTAAAATACATGTCTTAATAACATTAAAATACATCTTAATAACATTAAAATACATGTCTTAATAACATTAAAATACATGTCTTAATAACATTAAAATACATGTCTTAATAACATTAAAATACATGTCTTAATAACATTAAAATACATGTCTTAATAACATTAAAATACATGTCTTAATAACATTAAAATACTGTCTTAATAACATTAAAATACATGTCTTAATAACATTAAAATACAGTCTTAATAACATTAAAATACATGTCTAATAACATTAAAATACATGTCTTAATAACATTAAAATACATTCTTAATAACATTAAAATACATGTCTTAATAACATTAAAATACATGTCTAATAACATTAAAAATACATTAATTCTAATAACATTAAAATACATGTCTTAATAACATTAAAATACATAATTCTTAATAACATTAAAATACATGTCTTAATAACATTAAAATACATGTTCTAATAACATTAAAATACATCTAATAACATTAAAATACATGTCTTAATAACATTAAAATACATATCTTAATACATTAAAATACATATCTTAATAACATTAAAATACATAATTCTAAATAACATTAAAATACATGTCTTAATAACATTAAAATACACTGTCTTAATAACATTAAAATACATAAGTCTTAAATAACATTAAAATACAATTCTTAATAACATTAAAATACAAAGTCTAATAACATTAAAATACATTCTTAATAACATTAAAATACATTCTTAATAACATTAAAATACATCTTAATAACATTAAAATACTGTCTAATAACATTAAAATACATTTTAATAACTTAAATACATTTCTAATAACATTAAATACAGTCTTAATAACATTAAAATACTGTCTTAATAACATTAAAATACATGTCTTAATAACATTAAAATACATGCTTAATACATTAAAATACATTTAAATAACATAAATTCTTAATAACATTAAAATACATGTCTTAATAACATTAAAATACTTCTTAATAACATTAAAATACAGTCTTAATAACATTAAAATACGTTCTTAATAACATTAAAATACATGTCTTAATAACATTAAAATACATATCTAAAACATAAATACATTTAATACATAAAATACATGTCTAATAACATTAAAATACATTCTTAATACATTAAAATACTGTCTTAATAACATTAAAATACATGTCTTAATAACATTAAAATACAGTCTTAATAACATTAAAATAATGTCTAATAACATTAAAATACATGTCTTAATAACATTAAAATACTGTCTTAATAACATTAAAATACATTAAAACATTAAAATAATCTAATAACATTAATAATTAATACATAAATATTCTTAATAACATTAAAATACATAATTCTAATAACATTAAAATACATCTTAATACATTAAATACTGTCTAATAACATTAAAATACATGTCTAATAACATTAAAATACATTCTTAATAACATTAAAATACATAATTCTTAATAACATTAAAATAATTCTTAATAACATTAAAATACAGTCTTAATAACA
>NC_088373.1:16956508-16964008 GCF_034508935.2 Berghia stephanieae | reverse complement strand
ATCGTCCCACATCATGGTTATAGCAGTAGTCCAGACAATGTGAGTGTAAGCCGAGTCATAGCCCCACATCATGGTTATAGCAGTAGTCCAGACAATATGAGTGTAAGCCGAGTCATAGCCCCACATCATGGTTATAGCAGTAGTCCAGACAATGTGAGTGTAAGCCGAGTCATAGCCCCACATCATGGTTATAGCAGTAGTCTAGACAATGTGAGAGTAAGCCGAGTCATAGCCCCACATCATGGTTATAGCAGTAGTCCAGACAATGTGAGTGTAAGCCGAGTCATAGCCCCACATCATGGTTATAGCAGTAGTCCAGACAATGTGAGTGTAAGCCGAGTCATAGCCCCACATCATGGTAAAAGCAGTAGTCCAGACAATATGAGTGTAAGCCGAGTCATAGTCCCACATCATGGTAATAGCAGTAGTCCAGACAATGTGAGTGTAAGCCGAGTCATAGCCCCACATCATGGTTATAGCAGTAGTCCAGACAATGTGAGTGTAAGCCGAGTCATAGCCCCACATCATGGTTATAGCAGTAGTCCAGGCAATGTGAGTGTAAGCCGAGTCATCGTCCCACATCATGGTTATAGCAGTAGTCCAGAAAATGTGAGTGTAAGCCGAGTCATAGCCCCACATCATGGTTATAGCAGTAGTCCAGACAATGTGAGTGTAAGCCGAGTCATAGCCCCACATCATGGTTATAGCAGGAGTCCAGACAATGTGAGTGTAAGCCGAGTCATAGTCCCACATCATGGTTATAGCAGTAGTCCAGACAATGTGAGTGTAAGCCGAGTCATAGCCCCACATCATGGTTATAGCAGTAGTCCAGACAATATGAGTGTAAGCCGAGTCATAGCCCCACATCATGGTTATAGCAATAGTCCTGACAATGTGAGTGTAAGCCGAGTCATAGCCCCACATCATGGTTATAGCAGTAGTCCAGACAATATGAGTGTAAGCCGAGTCATAGCCCCACATCATGGTTATAGCAGTAGTCCAGACAATATGAGTGTAAGTCGATTCATAGCCCCACATCATGGTTATAGCAGTAGTCCAGACAATGTGAGTGTAAGCCGAATCATCGTCCCACATCATGGTTATAGCAGTAGTCCAGACAATGTGAGTGTAAGCCGAGTCATAGCCCCACATCATGGATATAGCAGTAGTCCAGACAATGTGAGTGTAAGCCGAGTCATCGTCCCACATCATGGTTATAGCAGTAGTCCAGACAATGTGAGTGTAAGCCGAGTCATAGCCCCACATCATGGTTATAGCAGTAGTCCAGACAATGTGAGTGTAAGCCGAGTCATAGCCCCACATCATGGTTATAGCAGTAGTCCAGACAATATGAGTGTTTGCCGAGTCATAGCCCCACATCATGGTTATAGCAGTAGTCCAGACAATGTGAGTGTAAGCCGAGTCATAGCCCCACATCATGGTTATAGCAGTAGTCCAGACAATATGAGTGTAAGCCGAGTCATAGCCCCACATCATGGTTATAGCAGTAGTCCAGACAATATGAGTGTAAGCCGAGTCATAGCCCCGCATCATGGTTATAGCAGTAGTCCAGACAATATGAGTGTAAGCCTAGTCATAGCCCCACATCATGGTTATAGCTGTAGTCCAGACAATATGAGTGTAAGCCGAGTCATAGCCTCACATCATGGTTATAGCAGTAGTCCAGACAATTGAGTGTAAGCCGAGTCATAGCCCCACATCATGGTTATAGCAGTAGTCCAGACAATATGAGTGTAAGCCGAGTCATAGCCCCACATCATGGTTATAGCAGTAGTCCAGACAATATGAGTGTAAGCCGAGTCATAGCCCCCATCATGGTTATAGCAGTAGTCCAGACAATATGAGTGTAAGCCGAGTCATAGCCCACATCATGGTTATAGCAGTAGTCAGACAATGTGAGTGTAAGCCGAGTCATAGCCCACATCATGGTTATAGCAGTAGTCCAGACAATATGAGTGTAAGCCGAGTCATAGCCCACATCATGGTTATAGCAGTAGTCCAGACAATATGAGTGTAAGCCGAGTCATAGCCCCACATCATGGTTATAGCAGTAGTCCAGACAATGTGATGGTAAGCCGAGTCATAGCCCCACATCATGGTTATAGCAGTAGTCCAGACAATTGAGTGTAAGCCGAGTCATAGCCCCACATCATGGTTATAGCAGTAGTCCAGACAATTGAGTGTAAGCCGAGTCATAGCCCCACATCATGGTTATAGCAGTAGTCCAGACAATGTGAGTGTAAGCCGAGTCATAGCCCCACATCATGGTTATAGCAGTAGTCCAGACAATGTGAGTGTAAGCCGAGTCATAGCCCCACATCATGGTTATAGCAGTAGTCCAGACAATATGAGTGTAAGCCGAGTCATAGCCCCACATCATGGTTATAGCAGTAGTCCAGACAATGTGAGTGTAAGCCGAGTCATAGCCCCACATCATGGTTATAGCAGTAGTCCAGACAATATGAGTGTAAGTCGAGTCATAGCACCACATCATGGTTATAGCAGTAGTCCAGACAATGTGAGTGTAAGTCGAGTCATAGCCCCACATCATGGTTATAGCAGTAGTCCAGACAATATGAGTGTAAGCCGAGTCATAGCCCCACATCATGGTTATAGCAGTAGTCCAGACAATATGAGTGTAAGCCGAGTCATAGCCCCACATCATGGTTATAGCAGTAGTCCAGACAATGTGAGTGAAAGCCGAGTCATAGCCCCACATCATGGTTATAGCAGTAGTCCAGACAATGTGAGTGTAAGCCGAGTCATAGCCCCACATCATGGTTATAGCAGTAGTCCAGACAATGTGAGTGTAAGTCGAGTCATAGCCCCACATCATGGTTATAGCAGTAGTCCAGACAATGTGAGTGTAAGCCGAGTCATAGCCCCACATCATGGTTATAGCAGTAGTCCAGACAATGTGAGTGTAAGTCGAGTCATAGCCCCACATCATGGTTATAGCAGTAGTCCAGACAATATGAGTGTAAGCCGAGTCATAGCCCCACATCTGGTTATAGCAGTAGTCCAGACAATATGAGTGTAAGCCGAGTCATAGCCCCACATCATGGTTATAGCAGTAGTCCAGACAATATGAGTGTAACCCGAGTCATAGCTCCACATCATGGTTATAGCAGTAGTCCAGACAATGTGAGTGTAACCCGAGTCATAGCCCCACATCATGGTTATAGCAGTAGTCCAGACAATGTGAGTGTAAGCCGAGTCATAGCCCCACATCATGGTTATAGCAGTAGTCCAGACAATATGAGTGTAAGCCGAGTCATAGCCCCACATCATGGTTATAGCAGTAGTCCAGACAATGTGAGTGTAAACCGAGTCATAGCCCCACATCATGGTTATAGCAGTAGTCTAGACAATGTGAGTGTAAGCCAAGTCATAGCCCCACATCATGGTTATAGCAGTAGTCCAGACAATGTGAGTGTAAGCCGAGTCATAGCCCCACATCATGGTTATAGCAGTAGTCCAGACAATATGAGTGTAAGGCGAGTCATAGCCCCACATCATGGTTATAGCAGGAGTCCAGACAATGTGAGTGTAAGCCGAGTCATAGCCCCACATCATGGTTATAGCAGTAGTCCAGACAATATGAGTGTAAGCCGAGTCATAGCCCCACATCATGGTTATAGCAGTAGTCCAGACAATGTGAGTGAAAGATTGCCTTACGTTTCCAAATCCTTGGCGTAACATTCCGATTCAGATTCGATGGGAGTTTAAAGTAGGAAAGTCGGGAGGCCTTCCGAAAGCTCCTACATCCCACATTTTATAATGTTTTAGTAGAGGGTTTGGGAGGGGGGAACTTTTTTTTAAAGTCTCCCCTCGACCTAACCCCCTACTAGAGCATTATATATTTTAAAAATTAATCTCGGTAATTCGATTTATCTGTTCTAATTCTAATATTTAAAGCTCCTACATCCCCAGTATTCTTGTTTTTTATAACGGTCTAGTAGAGGGTTTTGGAGGGGGGAACTTTTTTTTATGTCTCCCCTCTACCTAACCCCCTACGAGAGCATTATAAAAAAAGTTTTCCCCCTCCCAAACCCCATTCGGGAACAAGAATACTGGGGATGTAAAAGCTTTCGGAAGGCCTCCCAGAATGTCCATTTCACTCGGGCGTCTCTCGACAATCTTTACAATGGACACGACCTATAGATAGAACAAAGATGACGTCACACATGCCTTTGTTATTGTTTTGTTGCCATCCGCGTTTGTGAGTTGTTCTCACTAAACTGTTTTAACCAGACTATAAACGTTCATGGTTACACAGAGTTTTGTGTGTTGGTCCGTTATACTTCCGGATGGCAATGTTGTGAACTCCTTGGCCAAGCGCATTCTATCTATATTAACTTTCCAGGCGTTTGAGGTCACATTGCAAAATGTGTTCAAAGTGAGCCAAATAGTAAAAAGTGTTCATAGATTTTTAAATACCTAACATCACGATTGGTCACTTGATTCAGCTTGACACATGAGTATGTTTCTAACATTTGTAAAGAAAGCAAGCTTGTACATTTTAAAAGAAATATCCAATCGATGGACAGCAACAAATCATGTGATTAATGACCTGCTTTTACGAAAACGTGAATATAGATCGCTCCCATTCATTTCCGAACAGATGCAGAGTACAACAAGTCAGTACGAGAATAAAGAAACAAAGATCGAAACTGTTCGGACACGTGCTCCGGCGAGATGAAAATATTCCAGCACAAACCTCAATGGATGATTACTTCAAACAAGGAACCAAATACAGAGGGCGTTCACACACTTCACTTCCAACAACAATGAATCAAGATTATTATTATTATTATTATTATTATTATTATTATTATTATTATTATTATTATTATTATTATTATTATTATTATTATTATTATTATTATTATTATTATTAATAAATGGCATTTATATAGCGCTTTACCCCGTTGTCACAGGCTCTAAGCGCTTTACAGTGATATAAAACAAAACATATTACAGTGAGACAAGTGTGAAGGAAACGTGATACGAATTCAATTTAACAACAACAAAATATGAAAATAATATTGCAACATTATGACGTAAAAAGATAAAACTTTAAGCGAGATTTGAACGTTGTCAGCGAATCCGAGCATCTCACGTGTGGTGAGAGAGAGTTCCAAAAATGGGGGGCCGAAAATTGAAATGACTGTTCACCTATTTACGCAATGGCTTAGGTTTGACAAGGATTGATTGGTCATTGCTTGACCTCAAGTTTCTATTGGGGACATATATGTTTAGAAGGTCTTTAATATAGGAGGGACTGCTCGTGCTCAGGGATTTGTAGACAACAGTACAAATCTTATAGGCAACTCTTTTTTCCACAGGAAGCCAATGTAACTCACGGAGAAGAAGAGTTGCTGACGGGTATTTTTTGTTATTGCGTACAATGAGCCTGGCTGCGTTATTTTGAGCAACCTGAAGTTTGCTAATTTTGTCTTTAGCTAAATTCGCCCAAAGGGAGTTACAATAGTCCAATTTAGATAAAACCAGGGAATTAATTAAAAGTTCTGTTATATGATTCGGTATTAAATTACGAATTTTGCTTATTTTTTTCATTTCTATGTACATAGATTGTCGGGTGTTATTCACGTGGCTTGTCATGGAAAGATCTTTATCGATGATGACGCCAAGGTTTTTTGCTTTATTTGAAAATTCTATTGTGCTATTTCCGAGAGTAATAGGTAATTTATTTGCCTGTTTAAGGATACTCGGCCTTCCACACATTAAAATCTCAATTTTACTGTCATTTAATTTTAACTTATTGTTGTACATCCAAGACTTAATCTCATTAAAACAGCTCGTAATTCGTTGTATTAAGAATTGTAAATTACTAAGGGGTGCTGAATCATATATTTGCGTATCATCTGCATAAAAATGATAACTCAGATTGAATCTGGATATCACACTAGAAAGGGGCTGCATATATACAGTAAAAAGGACAGGGCCAAGGACAGAGCCTTGTGGCACTCCAAAATTTAGTAAAACTTGTTCTGACTGAACACCATTCACCACGACAGTCTGCCATCGATCCTGTAAATATGATGTAAACCATTTAAGGGCAATTCATTTTATGCCGAACGTATTTTCTAGTCTTCTTAACAAAATTTCATGGTCAATGGTGTCAAAGGCAGCTGAAAGATCTAAAAGGCATAATACATTGACATTGTTAGCATCAGCATTACATAACAAGTCATTAAAGATTTTAAGAAGCGCCGTTTCAGTACTGTGTTGATGTTTGTAGGCTGACTGAAAGGGTTGTTCCAAACTGTTGTTCTTAAGATGAGATGTTAATTGTGTAAGAACTACCTTCTCCAAAAGGTTTGATAAAAAAGGTAAATTTGATACAGGACGATAATTGTTTAATATATTGTGGTTATATAATATAATTATTATTATTATTATTATTATTATTATTATTATTATTATTATTATTATTATTATTATTATTATTATTATTATTATTATTATTATTATTATTATTATTAAACAAACCGGAGCTATCCGTTGCAGAGGAACGACTTCACTCTCAATAAAACTCGACAAAACTGACCCGAGTCGACAGTCATATCACGTGATATCATAACAATATTACCGTTGGTGGAAGCGACTTCCGGTCGTCCAATCACTCCGTTGACCTTAAGGCCTTCAATTGAATGGACGCCGGAAGCGACTCGGAACGTGGCCTTCGTTATACAAAGTTCACGAAGGCCACGCTCGGAATCGCTTTCAGGCTTTTTTTTTTTTATTGGACGATGGCAAATGTTATTTACTTGTGCCAGCCAGTGTGAGGCGCCCCAAAGTAGGTCGCGCGGAGTCGTCTTGATTTTGTTTTATTTGTTGTTTTTTATAGGTTTCTTACGGCGCTTTCAACACTATTTAGGTCATGTAAGCCCTCCTGAGAAGTCTCGTTTTGTTTTTTAGGTGTGTAACGTCGCTTTCAACACTATTCAGGTCATGTAAGCCCCCCTGAGAAGTCTCGTTTTGTTTTTTAGGTGTGTAACGTCGCTTTCAACACTATTCAGGTCATGTTAGTGCCCGCGAGGCCTCGTCTCGTTAGCGTTGGACACGCTTCAAAAGGTTGTGTGAGAACCACTCATAAATATGCCAGGCAAAAAAAAAAAAACCAAAAAAAATAAATAGATAAATACCTGAGTGACAGCAACTTCGTTCTATCTATAGATAGTTCGAAGATGACGTCACTCAGGTCTTTGTTATTGTTTTTTTTTTTTTTGCTATCCGCGTTTATGAGTAATGCTCACTGAACTGTTCACCTGACTATAAACGTTCATTGTTAGACATAGTTTGTGTGTTGGTTCGTTATACTTCCGGATGGCAATGTTGTGAGATTGTTAGCCAAGTGCATACTATCGTAGCCATCGTAAACTTACAGCCTGACACTGACCAAAAAATGACGTCAAAATGCCAGTCTTTGGCCACAAAAGAAAACAAATCGTG
>NC_088373.1:16944008-16951508 GCF_034508935.2 Berghia stephanieae | reverse complement strand
CACAGACAGACAGACACACAGACAGACAGACACGCACACAGACAGACACACACACAGACACACACAGACAGACACACACACAGACAGACACACACAGACAGACAAACACACACAGACAGACACACACAGACAGACACACACACAGACACACACACAGACACACACACACACAGACAGACACACACAGACAGACACACACACAGTCACACACACAGACACACAGGCAGACACACAGACACACACAGAGACACCCACACACAGACACGGACAGACACACACACAGACACACGCACACACACAGACAGACAGACACGCACACAGACAGACACACACAGAGACACACAGACAGACACACACACAGACAGACACACACAGACAGACACACACACAGACACACACAGACACACACACACAGACACACACAGACACACACAGAGACAGACACACACACAGACAGACACACACACAGACTCACACACAGACACACACACACAGACAGACACTCACACAGACAGACACACACACAGACACACAGACAGACACACACACACAGGGCAGTATCACCCGCTCGTAACAGCCGGAGGTTTATGTCATTGCAGATTGCAGCTACGAGTCAGATTTACACGTTTGGAACACTCTCATCCCATGCAACTCCATTAATTAATTATATATATATATATATATATATATATATATATATATATATATATATATATATATATATATACAGTGGTGCTGATATAACCTAAATGTGTTGCAAGCGCCGTAAAACCCTTAAAAACATTAAAAACATATCTATACAGTCCACTCCGGATAATCGGAACTCGGTTAATCGCAACTATCGTTTAATCGCAACATTTCTTAAGAAACGGAATTAATTCTATAGAAACGTCACTGGTTAATCGCACCAAATTTTCAACCTCAAAAAGTGGCAAATTCAAGAAATCAATCAAACAAAATCTCATGATTAAATTTCGTCATGGGTGAAATCATGACAGGTTGAAGAATCAAGAGTGGGGTAAGGCTAAAGTAGTGTGTCACCACTCTATTAGACTCGAAAGGGCTGGGCATTGCAGAATTGGTTTTTGAGGTCATCTGTATCCATTAAATAGGATGGCTTGACATAGTCTAGACAACAGGTAGACAATGACAGTTATAAAGAGAAACGGATCGATATCCTTTGTTTTGGGATTGACAGCTGTGCATATGGGTTTGGTAAAGCTTCTTGTCTCTCTTCACAGCTAATATCTTTGACTGTTACGAATGTTGAGAACAAAAGAGTGAAAGTTAATCTAAACAAATATGACCCTTCGCCTCCAAACGGTATAAAGTCGGGTTGGTAAAGATGTTGGAAATTTAATTTATATTCAGAAATATCAGACTTGTGTTGAGTTTGTATATTTTATCAAGGACAACGGATACCATATTCTAGGGTGCTAATGCCAACAATTTATATTTTTGACCAGTTTAACGTTTAATTCGGCTTTTAAACATCTGGTTCGTTCCGACATAATACCGTTTTGAGACGATGGGTCACAAATTAAGATGTCGGCTTGCATCAAATCAGCTTTAGCTTGGTTTTTATTTTAATCAAATTGCTCAGTCTGTGGTAGACTAAGAACAATGTTTACCACAATACTGTTCAACACTCGTAACGTCACTTCCTTCCCAATGACGCATGGTAACTTGGCAACACTGGTTCTAAACTATCGGACCAATGGCGGACGCCCTTATGAAATATTTATCCGACGAGCATAAAAGCGTATCCAGAGGGAAAAAAACACATACATTTGATCATGTTTTGACTTTTACACATTCTGATCACAAGGCATATGAAAAGTTCTAGCCAGCATTAAGATAAAAAAAAGTAATGATTTTCTTTGTTTAGAACCAAGATGGCCCCCGTTGCCGGGCGGCGTGACATCAGACTATTGAATCCCATTGGTTTGAGTTTACCTTATATGGTATGAAATTGATCAGTGGTCAAATCCAAATTGTTATAAAAACTTACAACAAGCGGTGGTGAAAACAGTATCCCATCATTTTATGTGAAATCGACCAAAGACACCGTAGACATGGACGGTCCCAAGATCGTGGACACTCGGAGGCAAGAGTCGTGTAAGTGGACGGGAAACTCAACTTCGGTTAATCGCAACAATTTCGCTGATCCCAATGTGTTGCGATTATCCGGAATCGACTGAATTTTTATATATGCGTCTTGGCCATATTATAATGTGAGTGACAATTTATATATATTTTATATATATATATATATATATATATATATATATATATATATATATATATATATATATATATATATATATATATACATATGTGTTTGTGTGTGTGTGTGTGTGTGTGTGTGTGTGTGGTTGTGCGGGGGGGGGGGGGGGTCTATATTAGGGAGCACACATGTTTTTATTTTCTTTCGCAACGTATTATGTTAGGAATGTAAAGTCTCCTAAGGGAAGTGAGGTTGAATAAATAGATATACATTGATGGAAGAGATATAGAGAGACGGAATCGTACTGACACACACACACACACACACACACACACACACAGATAGAGAAAGAGAGCGAGAGAGTGAGCGAGAGAGAGAGAGAGAGAGAGAGGGAGGGAGGGGTGGGATATTTTTAAGCAGTTTGCCATTACAGAACACAAAGCAAAACATCCTTTCTAGTTAGCTACAACATGAATAAAATAAATTACTTATTACAGAGGATGTGCTATTTATAACATTCAATTAAATGTGTGTGTGTGTGTATGTGTGTGTGTGTGTTTGTGTTAGGGGGTGGGGGGGGGGGAGGCGGATTGATAGTGATAATGATAGCTATAAATTGTATCACTCACTTATATGTGGCCTGTGGCTTTCGTCCACGTCTTCAGCTGGCCACAGAAACATATGTCTTGGCCACATATTATAAGTGAGTGATACAATTAATATTTTATATTGGCTCTAACCATCATTATCGAGCACTTTCCTACCTACGAGTACCCACCAACAATCATATATATATATATATATATTGACAGGAGCTAACCCCGATGTAATATCGTTTACAGGCAAGAGGCCACTATCAGACCTGTGTATGTGTACACGTCGATCCAATTTAAGTGTACAGTCGTATCTATCTAAGTGTTATTTCTATCCAATCCGACGTGTACATGTTTTAAGGTCTGATATCCCAAATTGTTATAGGCCCATTGTTGTCATGGAAACACTTTCAAACCAACGTGTACATATATACAGGTATGATAACCCAAATTGTTATAGGCCCATTGTTGTCATGGAAACACTCTCAAACCAACGTAAAAAATATTGTCCATTCATCATCATTCATCGTGACTTGTAGTCTTGAGCACGTTTCCGGTCAGCTGTCTCCACGAATCACGATCCATGTCCATCCATCATCATCCATCGTGACTTGTAGTCTTGAGCACGTTTCCGGTCAGCTGTCTCCACGAATCACGATCCATGTCCATCCATCATCATCCATCATGACTTGTAGTCTTGGGCACGTTTCCTGTCAGCTGTATCCACGAATCACGATCCATGTCCATTCACCATCATCCATCGTGACTTGCAGTCTTGAGCACGTTTCCGGTCAGCTGTATCCACGAATCACGATCCATGTCCATTCATCATCATTCATCGTGACTTGTAGTCTTGAGCACGTTTCCGGTCAGCTGTCTCCACAAATCACGATCCATGTCCATTCATCATCATTCATCGTGACTTGTAGTCTTGAGCACGTTTCCGGTCAGCTGTCTCCACGAATCACGATCCATGTCCATTCATCATCATCCATCGTGACTTGTTGTCTTGAGCACGTTTCCGGTCAGCTGTCTCCACGAATCACGATCCATGTCCATTCATCATCATCCATCGTGGCTTGTAGTCTTGAGCACGTTTCCTGTCAGCTGTATCCACGAATCACGATCCATGTCCATCCATCATCATCCATCGTGACTTGTAGTCTTGAGCACGTTTCCTGTCAGCTGTATCCACGAATCACGATCCATGTCCATTCATCATCATCCATCGTGACTTGTTGTCTTGAGCACGTTTCCTGTCAGCTGTCTCCACGAATCACGATCCATGTCCATTCATCATCATCCATCGTGTGTATGTTTACACGTCATTCGATACTTTCCAGATACACGATCCGTTATCTATCAAGTGATTATTTCTATCCATTCACTGTCATGTTCTAAAGTCAGATCCACAATTTTCCATGTGACTTGTTGTCATGAACACGTTTCCCTAACGTGTACATATATCACAGATATGTATCCCATAAATGTCATAGCCTCTGTTGTCATTGGACATTCCATTCATTACCAACGTAAAATCATGTCCATTCTCATCATTCGATTGTTAGTCTTGAGCACGTTTCCTGTCAGCTGTCTCCACGAATCACGATCCATGTCCATCCCTCATCATCCATCTGGCTTGTAGTCTTGAGCACGTTTCCGTCAGCTGTTCCACAATCACGATCCATGTCCATCCATCATCATCCATCATGACTTGTAGTCTTGGCACGTTTCCTGTCAGCTGTTCCACGAATCACGATCCTGTCCATCCATCATCATCCATCGTGACTTGTTGTCTTGAGCACGTTTCCGTCACGTCACGAACCGACCCTCATTGTTTATCCATCGTGACTGTATTCACGTCGTCACTCTCCACCAATCACGATACATGTCCATTCATCATATCCATCGTGACTTGTAGTCTTGAGCACGTTTCCGGTCAGCTGTCTCCACGAATCACGATCCATGTCCATTCATCATCATTCATCGTGCTGTAGTCTTGAGCACGTTTCCCGTCACTGTCACGAATCACGACATGTCCATTTCACCATCATCCATCGTGCTGTAGTCTTGACACCGTACGTATCCACGAATCCGACCATGTCCATTCATCATCATTCATCGTGACTTGTAGTCTTGAGCACGTTTCCTGTCAGCTGTCTCACAACATCCATGTCCATTCTCATCTCATCGTGATTTCTTAGCACGTTTCCTGTCACTGTATCGAATCACATCATGTCCATCCTCATCATCGTGACTTGTGTCTTGAGCACGTTTCCGTCAGCTGTATCCACGAATCACGATCCATGTCCATCCATCATCATCCATCGTGACTTGTTGTCTTGAGCACGTTTCCTGTCAGCTGTTCACAATCACGATCATGTCCATTCATCTCACTCGGTACTTGAGCACGTTCCGTCACTGTACCACAATCATCCATCCCTTTATCATCATCCGTGACTTTGTCTTGAGCACGTTTCCTGTCAACTGTCTCCACGAATCACGATCCTGTCCATTCATCATCATCCATCGTGCTTGTAGTCTTGAGCACGTTTCCGGTAGCTGTTCCACGAATCACGATCCATGTCAATTCATCATCCATCGTGACTTGTGTCTTGAGCACGTTTCCTGTCAGCTGTCTCCACCCAATCACGTATCATGTCCATTCATCATTATCCATCGTGACTTGTTAGTCTTGAGCACGTTTCCGTCAGCTGTCTCCACGAATCACGATCCATGTCCATTCATCATCATCATCGTGACTTGTAGTCTTGAGCACGTTTCCTGTCAGCTGTATCCACGAATCAGATCCATGTCCATTCCATCATCATCCATCGTGACTTGTTGTCTTGAGCACGTTTCCGTCAGCTGTCTCCACGAATCACGATCCATGTCCATTTTCATCATCCATCGTGGCTTGTAGTCTTGAGCACGTTTCCTGTCAGCTGTATCCACCAATCACGATCCATGTCCATTCATCATCATCCATCGTGACTTGTGTCTTGAGCACGTTTCCTGTCAGCTGTTCCACGAATCAGATCCTGTCCATCATCATCTCCATCGTGACTTGTTGTCTTGAGCACGTTTCCGGTCAGCTGTCTCCACGAATCACGATCCATGTCAATTTCATCATCCATCGTGACTTGTTGTCTTGAGCACGTTTCCTGTCAGCTGTCTCCACCAATCACGATACATGTCCATCATCATTACCATCGTTACTTGTAGTCTTGAGCACGTTTCCGGTCAGCTGTCTCCACGAATCACGATCCCTTAGTATTATCATAGTCATCGTTGTTTTAATCCTTGAGCACTTCTTCGGTAGTGTATATATCAATCCTTTGTCCAATTAACCATTCAACAACCTAATCTGGCTTGCTAGTCTGAGCACGTTTCCTCGTTAGCTGTAACTATAATCACTATCCCGCACACCATCGATCCCCTTAGTGAATTATTTCGACTTGAGAAAGTGTTCAGGGTGAAAAGATTCTACAAATCAGATCCATGTTGCATTTAAACATCATCCATCTGTGAAGGTTTCTTGCAGCATAAGTTTCTTCTAGTTTATGACCAACGATCCATTTCAGTCATTAGCACCATCCATTGGATCGTGTGTCTTGAGACGTTCCTGTCATGTAAGGAATTGATCTAGTCCATTCAATACCTCGGACATTGTTGTTAGAACTTTACCTGTCATCTTGTCTCCACGAATCACGATCATGTCCATTAGCATTCCACGGGACTTGTAGTCTTGAGCACGTTTCCTGTCAGCTGTATCCACCAATCACGATCCATGTCCATTCATCATCATCCATCGTGACTTGTAGTCTTGAGCACGTTTCCTGTCAGCTGTCTCCACGAATCAAGATCCTTGTCCATCCATCATCATCCATCGTGACTTGTTGTCTTGAGCACGTTTCCGGTCAGCTGTCTCCACGAATCACGATCCATGTCAATTTGTCATCATCCATCGTGACTTGTAGTCTTGAGCACGTTTCCGGTCAGCTGTCTCCACCAATCACGATACATGTCCATTCATCATTATCCATCGTGACTTGTAGTCTTGAGCACGTTTCCGGTCAGCTGTCTCCACGAATCACGATCCATGTCCATCCATCATCATTCATCGTGACTTGTAGTCTTGAGCACGTTTCCTGTCAGCTGTCTCCACGAATCAAGATCCTTGTCCATCCATCATCATCCATCGTGACTTGTTGTCTTGAGCACGTTTCCGGTCAGCTGTCTCCACGAATCACGATCCATGTCAATTTGTCATCATCCATCGTGACTTGTAGTCTTGAGCACGTTTCCTGTCAGCTGTCTCCACCAATCACGATCCATGTCCATTCATCATCTCCATCGTGACTTGTTGTCTTGAGCACGTTTCCTGTCAGCTGTATCCACGAATCACGATCCATGTCCATTCATCATCTCCATCGTGACTTGTTGTCTTGAGCACGTTTCCGGTCAGCTGTCTCCACGAATCACGATCCATGTCCATTCATCATCTCCATCGTGACTTGTTGTCTTGAGCACGTTTCCTGTCAGCTGTCTCCACCAATCACGATCCATGTCCATCCATCATCATTCATCGTGACTTGTAGTCTTGAGCACGTTTCCTGTCAGCTGTCTCCACGAATCACGATCCTCCTTGAGGTTTGCATGAGGTCTGTGTTGCTTTTT
>NC_088373.1:16924008-16939008 GCF_034508935.2 Berghia stephanieae | reverse complement strand
CAAATGTATTTGGGATTGCTGACAGAGTTTGTAACAGTGCATTGCCATCAACAATGTAAACGGTGTTTGTTTTTTTTTGCATAATCCTCGAACGTTAATAAATTGTCAGGCGTGAGCTTGTGCAACAGAGTTGCTTTGTTGGTCTTCAGAGGTAAACCATCTGATGAAGCCAGCGACCATGGAGTAGGTGTTCGAGGATATTGAAGAACTTTTTGAAGATCAACACTGTGCTCTTGGGACAAAACAAGAAGTTGGCCAAATAAATTTCTTTGTGCCTTGATTTTGACCACGTTCATGTCTTTTTTCACTGTTACCATTTTCCTCAATGATGCAAATGTCTTGGTCTTGTTCCTTTCTAATGGCTTGTGAAATTCTACAGTCTTTTCCTTCAGTCTGTTTTCAACAAAACTTTCAAACAATCTTTTTCCTGTTTTTTCCACGGCTAGCAGGTCATCAGCAACATCCTCTTGCACTTTCATTCCTGAAGCTAGACTGACCAGACCATCTTCAACTTCAAAGGGATTGATAAATGCTGAAAATGCCTGGAGGATCTTTTGCACTCGCTTTTCACTTTGTCTTTTTTCTGCAAGGCTCAATTCTTTGTGGGTGTCTATATCCATACAGTTGTTGTTGCTGGTCATTCTTTGGGTTGCTGATACATATTCTGCTCGACTGTGTCTTGTTACACTCCAACGGTAATAGCTTGGAAGACTCTTGCTGAACCCAACAATACCTCCTTTTGTCTTTGCATGTTTGTTTACTGTTTGTTCAATGGTCATATCAACTGCTATTCTTCCAGCAGGCGTACTTGATCAGGAGACACTAAATCCATTATCTTGTAACATTTCTTCTGCCCCTGGGTGGGAATGAATCAGGTTGGCTAGTGACACAAAATATACACTGAGATACTTGGCATAATTGTGGTGATTCATGGTAAAAAGCAGTGGGCACAGTTCTTTTAAACAAGATATATGAAGAAGAAAGTTGTTTGTCTTTGTAGCTCGCAGAAACTGGAGGAGAAGCCAAACTCTGTCCATGTATTGGATCCAGTATTGTGCAGTTTTTCCGTACTTTCCTGAGCGGACACTCTCTTTGAAGGCTTCATACTGGGAAAATAACTCAGCATACACAGTTGACTGGAGAATTTTATTAGCTGTATGGCTTGAAATTCCTTTGATGAATTCCTTTATGTAAGACATGAGGTCTTTACTGAGTTTTGAATCCGTGTCCTGCTCAAATTTTGCAAGCAGAAGCCTCTCTAGAGCCTCCAAAACAGACACATGCACTCGTATAGCCCTGTTGTAGTTCTTTCCACTCATAACCCTATCCATAGAACCATGTGCACATAGCCCTGCTTCATTCACAATTTCTTCAAAACCAGATCCACTTTGGAGCTTTCCCAGGGCACCAAGATATGACATTATGGTGTGAAAGACACCCAGGTGAATAATGACTGTTTTGTAAAGCTGTGGGTTTTGCCAGACAATATCGTAAGCTTTCTTTGCTACAGCAAGGTCAAATGTTACAAATGTATATGGCTGACCAAGCTCTTGTGTTGCCTCCAAAGATAGTTGTAGCACCTTCTGTACTGTAGCTGCTTCAGTTATGGGAGCATTGATGACAGGCATATATTCAACAATTGAAGGCATGTTGGTTTCATTTTCATTTTGGGGGTTTGGAGTTGTTGATGAAAGCCAACCTTTCCAACCAGGGAAACGTTCTCCGTCTGAATTCAACTTCATCCTACAGAACACCCACAGAATATTATCTTGGTGCAGCTGTCTTTCTTGATTGTTTTCTACTGTTGTTGTGGAAACAGTCAGAGAAGGTTCTGCTCTTCCAGTTGCCAAGCAAGGCTGAATTTGGATGGGTTTGAAAGTTGCTGACCTTTTCTTTGTTTTTCCAGTCGTGACATTTTGTTGCTCTATTTTTCTTTCCAAGTTTCCTTCTTTTATTTCTTGGATCATGATGCCATGAGTAGAGTGTGTGGTGCCAGACCCATCAGTGGTCTCCTCTGTGAGATCGAAATTATCCCAGCAAAAATGGGTGATTTTTGGATGTGCCAATGCGGCAGAAGGAAGATTTGTGGAGCATTCAACAACACTGTCGCACATTGCAGTCTCCAGTTCCAAAAGAGTAGAGTGGGATGCGCAATGTCCAAAGCGGTTAAGGATGTTTATAATCTGAAAACTTCCAGTCAAATGCCTCACAGTCATCCCCAGAAGTAAATGTTTAGGCATTTTCCATTGTCCACAAGTGACATTATAACAAACATCTTGGGCCATGGAACTTACAAGTCTTTCAGACCTACTACTCATATGTCCTGCACCTCGCTTGGATAGGAGTGTAGTAAAAAATTTGATCAGAGCAGAAGGAAGTTGGTCTTGAGCAGATAGCAAACACTCTGATGTGGGGGGCCAAGGCATTTGTGAATGATCTTTGAAAGAATCCAGAATCAAATGTCTCAAGGTTACAGCAGCTTCTTGCAGTTTTCTTTCCTCTGATGAGGCACTCTCAAATGCACTGTAATATATATTTTTTTCATATTATAGAGAAAATGGCTATCAAAGATTTAAAAACCCTATATAGCTTTGTAAAATATTTTATGATATGAGGCAAAAAATGAGAAATGACAATAAAATTCCACTATTTATTGCATTTGAAGCAATTTTAGGGTGATAAACAATCATTTTATGCACAAAAATGAGTTCACGAAAAATTGCACCCGATGACCTTTCAAGGGCCATAACTCCTGTAAATGATACTTGAAAAAACTGTAACACCCGGATTAATTTGTGTTATATGTCCCTGAAGCATGCCTGAATTGTGCTTGTGCAAAATCCCTCTTGTTTATTCATCCTGAAGGGAAACAAGTACACTGTAATAGATTTTTTTTTCAAATTATAGAGAAAATGGCCATCAAAGATTTAAAAATGCTATATGGCTTTGTAAAATATTTTATGATATGAGGCAAAAAAATGAGATATTACAATAAAATTCCATTATTGATTGTATGTGAAACAATTTTAAGGTGATAAACAACCATTTTATGCACAAAAACGATTTCACAAAAAATTGCACCTAATGACCTTTCAAGGGCCGTAACTCTCGTAAATGACACTTGAAAAAACGGTAACACCCGGATTAATACTCAAGATATATTGCTGTTTCAGAAAAACCATGTGGCGAAAACTCCCCCAGGGGGGGGGGGGGGAGGGTTTCGCCCACTGACCCATGCACTAATAGTTTTGTTTGTTGATTCGTTATACTTCGGGATGGCAATGTTGTGAGTTTCTTAGCCAGGCGCATACTATATCTTGGAATAAAAATCTTCATTTCCATCGTGGTTGGCACCTCTGTGATTTGATAGATCTTGGCAAGCTGAACAAAATGACCTATCGTGATGTTTATATTTCACAAACTGTGAACACTTTTCACTATGTGGGTCACTTTGAGCACATATTCCACTGTGACCAATGACCTCGAGCACATGGAAATGTAATATAGCTCATGCCCATTATACCCAATCCATAGAATCAAAATTTAGTCATTCATTTTAAAGGTGTCCCCTAATCCAACCTCCCCCCCCCCCCCCCCCCCCCCCCCCGTACCATTTCGGGTCGACGTGCACTTACTTGAAGGTCTGATAACCCAATTTAATATGGGCTCATAGTTGTAATGGAGATGTCCAAAAAATATCGTCAAATATTGTCCATCATAACAATGTTAAACTAGGCTCGTTGGGATATCAGACCTGCCTATAATATGTACTCAAGTTTAAAACCATTTCATGTGAAGCGGGTGCTCTATCAACTGAGCTATCAGGACTCTCGGATAAGATTTTTTTAAAACATGAACATGTTTATAGCTCAATTATCCACTAAACCTGCTCAAAATGCTTGACAAGTGGACCCAAGCCAAAAGCAAAACTTAACATTTAAGACGAGACATAAGGCCTGTATTGTGTTAATAAGGCCAGGTACTCATTTTACATCTGAGTTCAATGAGAGAATGTGATTAAGAGACTTTTCCAAGGACTCAACTATGCGCCGAGCGAGGTTCGAACTCAGGATCTTCCGATCCGAAAGCGAGTGTCATACCAAAAGGCCACATAGCCGCACAAAAACTCAATAACTCAAGAACTGACGTGATAAATAATTTGGTCTAAACTATTTTATTTTTTATCAACACACGTATCAGGGTCAAATTTGGGTCTGGTAAAATAATCAAAAGTCTAGCAGATATACAAATGTAGGTCAAAAACAAACATGAATACAAACGCTTAAAAAGAGAATACAATTCCAAACACGGAACGTGTCGGGCTCAAAACCCTTCTTCAGCCAACAACAAAACACAATGAAAATTTAAACCCATCCCTAAATAATCAGATCTGACATCGGTCTGGGTTATGGCGTTAGTTTTTTGTTCTTATCTTATCTTATCTTATCTTGTCTTATCTTATCTTACGAGAGGCTTAATAGGAATTATCCTTTAAATGCCTTATACAATAGTTTATAATCACAGAATCTCATATAGCTTCCATTGTATCATTCACTGACAGTTTTACGCAGCTTTGAATATCAGGAAAAATGTATCAATATTGTTTTTATTTATTTTTATATTTTTGTGTGCTTTGTTTTTGTTTTGTTTTTGTGTGTGTGTGTGTGGGGGGGGGGGGGGGTAATGTATTTACGTTTTCATTGAGACTCATCCAAGGAATTCATCATAAAAGAAGAGGAATATCAAGGGGCAAAAAAATAAATAATTGTGAGTTGTAATCAGCAACTCAACCAAAGGAATCATTTGTTTGTTTTCTTGGGTACTTCGATTCTAACAACAATTTACTTTTCATTTTGGTTTGGTGGTCATCGTCTTCTGTTGTGACGACATGTTTCGGTCAGCATCAGGCTTTTAACGTATGTACCCCGTGGCCTGTGGTGATTGACAACACTTGGACACGTGACTACAATTATAAAGATTGAGGAAGGGTGGGGGGGTGGATATAGATAGAATGAAGTTGACGTCACTAGGGTCTTTGTTATGGTTTTTTTTTTTGCCATCCGCGTTTATGAGTAATTCTCACTTTACTGTATTAACCTGACTATAAACGATCATAGTTACACATAGTTTTGTGTGTTGGTCCGTTATACTTCCGGATGACAATGTTATGATCTTCTTAGCCAAACGCGTACTATCTAAAGCTACCTGTTGCCTACAACTTAATGATAATTAACCAGAAGATTTTTGACCAATCAAAACATGCAATTTGTGACACACCTTCACAAACAAAGTTGGTTGTTTTTAACCAAAACGTGAATGAAATTGACCTTTCTGTGATCATTGTTATTGTTTTTTTATACCGCCAAATGGGTGACTAGTTATCTCACAATTTTCTTGGTCAGATTATAAACGTTTAATTTTACACATAGTTTTCTGTGTTAGTTCTCTTGATCAAGCGGTAGAACAGTGGGTATTTTACTTAGACACATACCATCGATACTAAAACCTGTGTTGTTTGCTATGCTTACCAATCACTGCCATTGTTTACGACTGTCCGAGAGGCGTGGTTATCTAAGTGTCTATTTAATGGTTTGTGGAGAGAAATGAACGATGTGCACTCGGGTCTTTGTTATTGTTTTTAGCCATCCATGTTTATGAGTAATTCACAATAAATTGTATTAACCTGATTATAAACCTTCAAGGTCACACATAGTTTTGTGTGTCAGTCAATTATTTCCGGAAGGCAATGTTGTGAGCTTCTTAATAAGAGCACTGAATCCACGAAGTGAAAGTAGTTATCACAGATTCTGTCCCTTAGTCAGTTGAAACCAACACAGTGAATAATTTAAAGATGACAGCACACATGTAAACACTTTTTAGGGCTCGATGAATTCTACGAGTGAACAAAACTCACAAAATCACACAAATCATTTTAAAAACAAGCCTTAACACCGAGAGATAACAGTCCCGTGTGGAGAGGTCATTGTCATTTGTCTTTGTCCTCAAAGGGACTGGATTTGGTCGATCATGCATTCACTCAATCCTCAAAGATTTGAACTTCATTTATGTTAACACGAATTGGATTCAATAGTCTGATGTCACATCACCCAGCAACGGCGAGCATCGTGTATATTATCTTATCTTATCTTATCTTATCTTATTAAAGGCTTAATAGGAGTTATCCTTTAAATGCCTTATACAATTGTTTATAATTACAGAATCTCATATAGCTTCCATTGAAAACTGGTCAAGATCGAATGAATCATAAATGTACAAAGTTCATAGTACAATGAAAGATTAATGACAAAAATAACCATGAAAGCAACAACGATAATAAAGCATGCATTAGTCTCTGATAAATTATGATTTTTCATTGGTTCAGATGTCATACATTTTACTGGTCAACATTTACAAACCAGTCTACAAAATCATGAAATTAATGGAAATAATTATATCCACATGACAATATAAAGTTTAAAAGATATATAAATAAATGGATAAATAACTACAGAAACAAACAAATAAATGAATAAATAAATAAATAAATAAATAATGAATAAGATCAAATTAAATATAAAAATTAATCAATTAATTAATTTATTGTTATTATTATTGTCACTACAAACATCATCATCACCACTACCATCACTACCATCACCATCATCATCACCATCACCACCATCATCATCACCACTACCATCACTACCATCACCATCATCATCACCATCACCACCATCATCATCACTATCAATAAAACAATAAAACAATAAAAATCGGTACTTTTTATTCTTTATGTTGGCTAGAACTTGTCATGTCTTGTGATCAGAATGTGTAAAAGTCAAAACATGATCAGACTTAAAATGTTTTTTTTTTTCTTCCTCTGGATACGCTTTTATGCTCGTCGGAGAAATATTTCATAAGGGCGTCCGACATTGTTCCGTTAGTTTAGAGCCAGTTACTACGTTACCATGCGTCATTACGAGGGAAGTGACGTAACGTCTGTTGAAGCGTATTGGAGCGATCTATAATCATGTTTTCGTCCAACCTAGTCATCGATTACATGATTTGCTGCTGGCCATTTCTCAACAAATGTAAACACGCTGCTTTGTTTATGAAAGTTGTAGGCATACCCAAGAGTCATGCTGAGCAAAATGGCCAATTGTGACGTTGGAAATTTCTCAAACTGTGAACACTTTTCACTATGTGGGTCATTTTGAGTAACACTTTGCAATGTGACCAATGACCTTGAGCACATGGAAATTTAATAGTAATCACCCCGATTAAGAGATTGAAAAACTTACCGCCTAAAAATTGTGTTCTGTCGGGAGGTTCGTCAGGCACCCGTTGTAAAGCGCCGCTTTGAGCACGTTTAATGGATATTGCGCTATATAAAAGCTCAAGTTTCTTTGTTTCTAACTCATGTCTGGATGTGACGTAGCAGACAACAAAAATCACATCCTCATATATACAAATTTTAAATATATATATATATATATATATATATATATATATATTTATTTTTATATATATATATATATATATATATATATATATATATATATATATATATATATATATATATATTATATAATTGAAAAAAAAAAAAATTTTAAAAAGAACAAAAACAAAAAGAAATGGGCGATTCTTACATTTGAGGAGTTTTCCCCAGCAGCCACGTTCATCCCAGCACCACCAACCTCCACGTTCATCCCAGCACCACCAACCTCCACGTTTATCCCAACACCACCAACCTCCACAATCATCCCAGCACCACCAACCTCCACAATCATCCCAGCACCACCAACCTCCATGTTCATCCCAGCACTACCAACCTCCACGTTCATCCCAGCACCAACCTCCACGTTCATCCCAGCACCACCAACCTCCACGTTCATCCCAGCACCAACCTCCACGTTCATCCCAGCACCACTAACCTCCACGTTCATCCCAGCACCACCATCCTCCATGTTCATCCCAGCACCAACCTCCACGTTCATCCCAGCACCACCAACCTCCACGTTCATCCCAGCACCAACCTCCACGTTCATCCCAGCACCACCAACCTCCACGTTCATCCCAGCACCACCAACCTCCACGTTCATCCCAGCACCACCCTCCACGTTCATCCCAGCACCACCAACCTTCACGTTCATCCCAGCAGCAACTTCCACGTTCATCCCACCACCACCAACCTCCACGTTCATCCCAGCACCACCAACCTCCACGTTCATCCCAGCACCAACCTCCACGTTCATCCCACCACCACCAACCTCCACGTTCATCCCAGCACCAACTTCCACGTTCATCCCAGCACCAACCTCCACGTTCATCCCAGCACCACCAACCTCCACGTTCATCCCAGCACCACCAACCTCCACGTTCATCCCAGCACCAACCTCCACGTTCATCCCAGCACCACCAACCTCCACGTTCATCCCCGCACCATTAACCTCCACGTTCATCCTAGCACCATTAACCTCCACGTTCCTCCCAGCACCAACCTCCACGTTCATCCCAGCACCACCAACCTTCACGCTCATCCCAGCACCATCAACCTCCACGTTCATCCCAGCACCAACCTCCACGTTCATCCCAGCACCACCAATCTCCACGTTCATCCCAGCACCAACCTCCACGTTCATCCCAGAACCACCAACCTCCACGTTCATCCCAGCACCGCCAACCTCCACGTTCATCCCAGCACCAACCTCCACGTTCATCCCAGCACCACCAACCTCCACGTTTATCCCAACACCACCAACCTCCACAATCATCCCAGCACCACCAACCTCCACAATCATCCCAGCACCACCAACCTCCATGTTCATCCCAGCACTACCAACCTCCACGTTCATCCCAGCACCAACCTCCACGTTCATCCAGCACCACCAACCTCCACGTTCATCCCAGCACCAACCTCCACGTTCATCCAGCACCACTAACCTCCACGTTCATCCCAGCACCACCATCCTCCATGTTCATCCCAGCACCAACCTCCACGTTCATCCCAGCACCACCAACCTCCACGTTCATCCCAGCACCAACCTCCACGTTCATCCCAGCACCACCAACCTCCACGTTCATCCCAGCACCACCAACCTCCACGTTCATCCCAGCACCAACCTCCACGTTCATCCCAGCACCACCAACCTTCACGTTCATCCCAGCAGCAACTTCCACGTTCATCCCACCACCACCAACCTCCACGTTCATCCCAGCACCGCCAACCTCCACGTTCATCCCAGCACCAACCTCCACGTTCATCCCAGCACCACCAACCTCCACGTTCATCCCAGCACCACCAACCTCCACGTTCATCCCAGCATCACCAACCTCCACGTTCATCCCACCACCAACCTCCACGTTCATCCCACCACCAACCTCCACGTTCATCCCAGCACCACCAACCTCCACGTTCATCACAACACCACCAACCTCCACCCCATCAAGGATATCATAGAACCCGTCGCGTCTTCGTTCTCCATATGACTGGGATAAAACGGAATTATTGAATTAATGCCTGTCAGATTCAAGACATTCAGATTAACTCTTTCTCCGTACCAGCCATTTTCAGGATTTCCCCAACACTTCACACCCAACTAACACAAAAAATAGATTTTTTTATCACTCAAACACATTATCTAGATATCAGTAAGTTCTTGCCATAATAATTTCTTTAGCAAATCATGCTCTACAACACACTGTTCATTTTATTTTAATTTTCTGATTTCCAAGATACATTTGAGTAAGAAAACTGTTGGTTGTATCGACACGAATGTGACGGGAAAGAGTTCATCAAAAACGCCAAAAGAACAGACGAACACCCATGGAATCAAAACTGAGGGTACGCGTCAACGTTCATTTATTCACAGGTCTGATAACACAATTCCTTATGGGCCCATCAGTGTTGTGAGGGAAATATATTTTTTTAAATGACGCAAAATATTTTCATGACTACAATGTTAAACTAGGCTCTAAGTGGGTTCGGATGTCAGACCTGCATATATGTACACGTCGGTAAGAGTGCATGCGTCACAAATCGTATCAAACTTGTAATTTGACAAGTGGGGGGGGGATAAAAAAGAGTAATAAACAAAAATGTCAATAACAAACAGGTTCAAAGTGAAAAAGAAGAAGAAAAGGCAGGCCTTCCGAAAGCTCCTACATCCCCAGTATTCTTGTTCTAGTAGGGGGTTTGGGGGGGGGGGGGGGTCTTTGTTTTTTTTTAAAAGTTTCACCCCTCCAAACCCCCTAATAGAACAATATAAAAAAACAAGAATACTGGGGATGTAGGAGTTTTCGGAAGGCCTCCCGAAGAATATACCAAACATGGAATGTGGGAACCTCGTTGTACTAAGGGAAATAACCCAAATATTCCCTGAACTAACCCTAAGAAAAAGTACAAGCTATTACCTTTAACTAACCCTAATAGGAAAAAACAAACACCCTATCACCTTTACTAAGACATAAAACTAACCCTAATAGAGAGAAAAATCATCCGACCTCGCGCTAACCCTAATAGAAAAAAACAAAAAAACAAACCCTAGACGGCTTTGCACTACCTTTCAATACTTCACAAATCAAAATGGTGGCTGAGAATCAAAACAATAATCAAATTAGGAAACTTTAAACTTTCACAAATCTATCAAGGTGTGTTCTAGAGTCTAGAGTTTTTTAAATGCTTATATATGATGACAAATTGAATAAATAAACACATGACAAAAGGACCACGGTGAAAATACAAATTGAAAGGAATGCTAGATCGAGGAGCTTTCGGAAGGCCTCCCAAAACAATAAAGACATAAATAGATAATTAAAAAGAACAGATCAACGACATAATATTTCGTATGTCCTTCTCTACTTCTACTCTTATTGAAGACACATTATATTGACAACTGGTTTATTCATCGTAACAACGCCACTACCACATTATCTCATTCATCTGTAGTGTTTCATTCATCATGTTTTGTTGATAAAAGGGAAACCCGAAACATTCATTTGATCTGTTCTTGTAATAAAATTGAAGCTTACATTCAATTTCACATTATATTTATTTCTTCGAGCTTCGAGCAGCACCATTTACAAGACAAATGTTGGAATGTCAACAAAAAGACGCGTTCACTAAGGTAACTGAGAGTGCCAAATTGAGCGGAATAGAAAACAACGCAGAAAATGTGGTGCGTAAAGAAAGGGGAATGTAAATGGTGCTGCTCGAAGCTCGAAGAAATAAATAATAATGTGAAATTGAATGTAAGATTCAATTTCATTACCAAAAAAACCCAGATCAAATGAACGTTTCGGGTTTCCCCTTTATCAACAAAACAGGATGAATGAAACCTCACAGATGTATGAGATGATGTGGTAGTGGCGTTGTCACTACCTTTCAATAGGTATTCATCTTGACAACGCCACTAACACATCATCTCATCCATCTGTGGTGTTTCATTCATCCTGTTTTGTTGATAAAGGGGAAACCTGAAACGTTCATTTCATCTATTTTTTTGTAATTAAATTGAAGCTTACATTCAATTTCACATTATTATTTAAAGAAAGAGGAAGACACCGTAGACTAGAAATATGTAGATAGGTGTGAAATGTATGCGTTGAAACAAATTCAATAAAGCGGTGAAAAGAATAATCAAAACTATAGGGAATGAGATTAGCCAAAGAGTAGCGTCCCTTGGTTATGATATGCATTTTTGTGCAGAAATATGAATAATATTTTTTTTTTTGGAGCGCTTGGCTTGTAGTTGGTTTGTTTACAAATAACTTCTCCACCGGCGACGTCCAATCAAGGGACGCTACTCTTCCGCTAGGTGTCTAAATGAGCCAATAAAATGGGGAGAAAGATAAAGTGAGTAAATCTGACTCATATATAACCCGAAACGTCCATTCTATCTGTTTTCGTCATAGTGCGGCTATGTGGTATGACACTCGCTTTCGGATCGGAAGGTCCTGGGTTCAAGCCTCGCGCTCGGCGCATAGTTGAGTTCTTGGAAAAGGCTCTTTACTCACATTCTCTCATAGTATTCAGGTGTAAAATAAGTAACTGGCCGGAAAAGAAGCTGTATTATCGCCTAACAGGCGTCATGTCTCGTTCTACATGTTAAATGTTGCTGTTGACCAGGGACCCCTTGTAAAGCGCTTTGAGCACATTTAGTGGATATTGCGCTATATGAAAGCTCAATTTGTTTGTTTTTGTTTTTTTTTTTTTTGTTTTTTATAAGGTAATGTAATGTAAATGTTGCTACTCGAAACTCGAAGAAATGATTAACAATGTGAAATTCAATGTAAGCTTCAATTTAATGACGAAAACATATAGAATGAACGTTTCGGTTTTTCCCTTTATCAACAATCAGGATGAATGAAACACTACGGATGAATGAGAAGATGTGGTAGTGGCGTTATTAAGATGAATGTTAATCTGTTTGTTGATTAAGGGGAACCCCAAAAGTCCATTCTATCTGTTTTCGTCATTAAATTGAAGCTTACATTCAATTTCACATTGTTAATTATATCATATATAGAGAATAGAAAGAAAAGAATATTCCAGAAGTCTGACGAATGAACGGTGATCATTTATATGAGCTAATCTGAACATTGTCTATTCCAACCATTACAATTGCGCTTTATGATAATTGAGCTTTTATATAGCGCAATATCCACTAAACGTGCCAAAAGCGTTTTAAATAAGGTCCCTGACCAACAGCAACATGTAACATGAAGAACGAGACATGACGCCTATTCGGCGATAATACAGTTTTTTTCACCGGCAGAGACAACGCTGTTAACGGCCAGGTACTCATTTTACTCCTGAGCACGGTGAGAGAATGTGAGTAAAGAGTCTTTTTTAAGGACTCAAGGATGTTCCGAATGAGTCTCGAACCCAGGACCTTCCGACCCGAAAGCGAGTATCATACCACTAGGCCACATAGTCGCACAGGATGAATGAACTAAGACAAACCTTAGAAACGAAACATGTCAGAAATATCCAAACACGTGACACGGCGTCACACATCGGTGTTATGTGGGGTTGGCCACAATGAATGAAATGGAATTGATTCGCCTCAAACATGGAAATTGAGGTCACTTGACTCCTCGTTATGGGGGATTGAAATCATTACAATTATTTGACGCTTTGAGCAGCGCATAGTTGAGTCCTTGGAAAAGGCTCTTCACTCACATTCTCACACCGTACTCTGGTGTAAAATGAGTACCTGGCCGTTAACAGCATTGTCGCTGTCAGAAAAAAAAATACAATATCGCCTTACAGGCGTCATGTCTCGTTCTACATGTTGGGTTAGGAACTCCTTGTAAAGCGCTTTGAGCACACTTAATGGATATTGCTCTATATAAAAGCTCTAGTTTCTTCTGTTTTGTTTTTTCCCCCATTGTTAAGGTCGAGAATAAAAACATTTGAATTTTGAACGGCGCATAGTTGCGTTCTTTGGACATAATCTTTACGAATAGGGAATGAGATTAGCGGAAGCGAGGACGAGAGACGCATGCGTACAACCAACATGACGTTCTCTCTCTAATAACTTTTTCGCCGATGACGTCACAGACTATGGGTGACGTCCAATCAAGGGACGCTACTCTTCCGCTAATCTCATTCCCTATATTCCCTCACCGTACTCTGGTGTAAAATTATCGTACCTTCAACATTCAAATTTCGCCAGAAAACGCGTCCTTCAAATATCGATCGATACATGATAAAACAAAACAAAACAAAACAACACAAATTTAACTTTTATCTAGCGCAATATCCACTAAATGTGCTCGAAGCGGCTTTCAGTGATTTATATATTCCTGATCTTGTCAAAAACTCTCAAATCTGGGGATTTATATATATATATATATATATATATATATATATATATATATATATATATATATATATATAAATATATATATATATATATATATATATATATATATATATATATATATATATATATTAGAGAGAGAGAGATGGAGAGAGAGAGAGAGAGAGGGAGAGAAAGAGAGAGAGGGGGGGGGGAGAGAAAGAGAGAAAGAAAGAAAGTGAGATATAGAGGGAAGGAGGGAGAAAGAGAGAGATATAGAGAGGGAAAGAGAGAGATAGAGAGACAGGGGGATAGAGAGAAAGAGAGAAAGAGAGAGGGGGAGAAAAAAAAAGAGAGATAGATAGATAGATAGAGAGAGAGAGATAGAGAGAAAGAGAGATAGATAGAGAGTTATAAAGGAGAAAGAGATAGAGAGAGTGAGAGAGAGAGAGATATCAAGGAGAGAGAAAGATTGAAAGGGAGAGGGAGGGAGATAGATAGATAAATAGAGATAGATGGCTAGATGGATATATAGATAGAGAGATAGGTGTATAGAGAGAGATAGAGAGATAGAGAGAGAAGAGAGATAGATAGATAGAGAGTGTATGTGTGTGTGTGAGAGAGAGAGAGAGAGAGAGAGAGAGAGAGAATACCATCTTTCATGAAAATTAAAGTTCCAAGGTCAATTAGAGGTATGCCAAATGTTGATTTAATAAACGGCCAATTTACGACATCAATTATGGCATGACGTATTTCATCACAAGCCCATCTGGCTGGAATGAAATTCTATTACATCGACTTGACATCCCAGATGAGAGCAATTTTAGGATTGAAGGTTTCTATTATATTGAAATGTATGTAGACATAGAAATTATATCGGTCGTAGATGCTAACACACACATACACACACACACATTAACAAACACACACATACACACACATTAACAAACACAAACCCGCCCATTAACAAACACACACACACATTAACAAACACACACATACACACACACATTGAGAGAGATACACAGAGAGAGACACAGAGAGAGAGAGAGAGAGAGAGAAAGAAAGAAAAGACTAAGAGTTAGAGAGAGAGAGAGAGAGCGAGAGAAAGAAAGAAAAGACTAAGAGTTAGAGAGAGAGAGAGAGAGAGAGAGAGAGAGAGAGAGAGAGAGAGGGGGGAAAAGAAAAGACTAAG
>NC_088373.1:16911508-16921508 GCF_034508935.2 Berghia stephanieae | reverse complement strand
CCAAAAAATGGTCAAAACTGCTAGTCTTTGGCCACAAAAGAAAATAAATCGTGAGTTGTATTCAATAGTTCAACCAATGAAATAACTTGTTTCCATGAGCTCTACTAACGACAACTCACTAGGCGGTGCACAAACCAAAACATGACGTCAAAAAACCAGTCCTTTTGAGTTTCAGCGTAGCCATCGTTAAGTTATAGCCTGCTACTGAAATCCAAAAGGACTGGCAGTTTGACGTCATTATTTGTTTTTCACCGCCTACAGAGTTGTCCTTAGTAGAGCTCACGGAAACAAGTTATTTCATTGGTTGAACTATTGAATACAACTCACGATTTGTTTTCTTTTTTGGCAAAAGACTGGCATTTTGACGTCATTTTTTTTGTCAGTATCAGGTCATAACTTTACGAAGGCCACGATGTCAGTGCCAGGCTATAACTTTACGATGGCTACGGTGTGTTTGTTGGGGGGGGGGGGGGGGGGGGGGGGGGGGTGAGAGGTGGTGCGTGGGCTTTTATGTTAATATGTGTTTGTGTACGTTTGGGTGTATGTATACGTGTCGAGGTGTGTGTGTGTGTGTGGTTGAGTATTGATGCATTGTGTTTAGCTCAAAAACGCATAACGTCCGCCAGCCGGAAATAAGGTACCAACACACAAAACATGTGTATTCTTCAGCGTTTATAGTCAGATTGATAGAATTAAGTGAGTACAAATCATAAAACACGGCTGGCGACAGATAGTTCGAAAATGACGTCACTCATGTCTTTGTTATTGTTTTTTGCCTTCCGCGTTTATGAGTAATTCTCACTAAACTGTATTAACCAGACTGTAAACCTTCAAGGTTACACATAGTTTTGTGTGTTGGTCCGTTATACTTCCGGATGGCAATGTTGTGAGTTTCTTTCCCAAGCACACAATATGTATTGATAGAATGCGCTTGGCCTAGGAGTTCACAACATTGCCATCCGGAAGTATAACGGACCAACACACAAACTCTGTGTAACCATGAACTTTTATAGTCTGGTTAATACAGTTTAGTGAGAACAACTCACAAACGCGGATGGCAAAAACAATAACAAAGGCCTGAGTGACGTCATCTGCATACTATCTATATGGTGACAACCACTCATAAAAATATCTATTTTAAAAAGCAATAACAAACAGCTGTGTGACGTCAAATTCGTTCCTTCTACATCGTGCCCTCATTGGATTTGAACACGTGATGTTTGGATCAGGATTTCCTATAGATAGTATGCACTTAGCTAGGAAACTCACAACATTGCCATCCGGAAGTATAACGGACCAACACACAAAACTCTGTGCAACCATGAACTTTTAATTATAATTTTATAGTCTAGTTAATACAGTTTAGTGATAATTACTCATAAACGTGGATGGCAAAAAGCAATAACAAAGACCCGTGTGACGTATTTTTTAACGTAGATGTTTGTATCCTTATTCTCTACGCCATCGGTATATTAAAAGATATAAATCTATAGGACAGGGCGAAAGGGTTAATATGAATTGCAGAAAATGGAGCAGTCGGCTGTGACGTCATCCTGGAAAACTCCAAATCAAAGATTGCAATCCCGTGACGTTGTCAACAAGTAAACAAGTTGGTCTCTTCCCCCACTCAAGTTACCGCCATAGTGACGCATGCGCAGCAAATCAGTCCCATTCATTCATTCATTCATTCATTCATTCATTCATTCAGTCATTCATTTGTTATTGCTTTTTGACATCCGCGTGTATGAGTAATTCTCACTAAACTGTATTAACCAGACTATAAACGTTCAAGGTTACACACAGTTTTGTGTGTTGGTCCGTTATAGCCTACTTCCGGATGGCAATGTTGTGAGCTTCTCTGCCAAGTGCACACTATCTAAATCACATGTTTGTTCTTCACTGTATTTAATCTATCAGTAGATCGCCATTCCTTTCGTTTCCCGTTTACGCGTTTAAAAGTACAAGTCGAACACGATGAGATTTCAGATGAACCTGAACACCGTGTTAGACTAGAGTAGGAACAAATAATAGTTCTTCTTCTTTTAAATCAACGACTTCCTTTTCATCATCATCATCATCATCATCATCATCATCATCATCATCATCATCATCATCATCATCATCATCATCATCATCATCCTTCCTCTTGTTCTTGTTCTTGTTGTTGTTGTTGTTCTTCTTCTTCTTCGTCTCCTCCTCCTCCTCCACCTCCTCCCCTCCTCCTCCTTCTCATCACCCTTCTCCAAGAACACCCCCTCCCCCCCCCAAAAAAAAAAACCCAAATTACAAAACAAAAAAACAAAAAACAAAAAACAACAACAACAAAACGACAACTATAAAATAAAATCCAAACAGAAAGAAAACAAGCCCAAAGCAAGCGACCTTCCACCGTTGCTATAAAACATGTTCCACCCATTAATTCCATTCCCAGTCCAAAGAAGCTCCAGATGCTTATCTCGTCTAATTCAAACAATGACGGGCTGAGAATTGAATTAAATGCACAGCTGTTACGATGTTTGTGGTTGGTTGTTTTTGGTTTTATTGTTATGATAAATTCAGTATTTTTGTGTGTGATTGGGGGTGTATGACATAGGGAGAGACTGGAGAGGAGAGAGAGAGAGAGAGAGAGAGAGAGATGGAGAGAGGGAATGAGAAAGATAAAAGGGAGAGAGAGAGAGAGAGAGAGAGTGAGAGAGAGAGAGAGGGTGGGGGGGGGGGGGGGGGGGGGGGGGGGGTGGAGAGATAGATGTTTGAATCTGCGCAAGATATGTATCTCTTTCTCTCTCTCTCTCTCTCTCTCTCTCTCTCTCTCTCTCTCTCTCTCTCACTCGTAATATATATATGTGTGTGTGTGTGTGTTTGTGTGTGTGTATGCGTGTGTATGTTTATGTTAGTTTGTGTATTTATGTGTGATAGAAAGTGAAATTTGTAAACGAAGAAATGGGAGTGTTTGGGCGGTTGAAAGGAAAATGACACAGAATTATTTCAGGCTCCATCATATATAGAATGTAATTGGCTACACTCGGGTCTTTGTTATTGCTTTTTGCCATCCGCGTTTATGAGTAATTCTCACTAAACTGTATTATCCAGACTAAAAACGTTTAGAGTTACACATAGATTTGTGTGTTGGTCCGTTATACTTCCGGGTGACAATGTTGTGAGCTTCTTAGCCATACGGATACTATTTATATTTCTGAACAACCGCTCTGCTCTCCACACCAGATTTCCCATTGTCAACTGGAAAATAAAACATAATAAGTTCAAAACGTAAACAATGAAAAAAGTAGAGAAAATGATTAAAATAAAAAAACCAAAACAGACTATCAGTAATAAAATTTATTTTTAAATATACGCTATTAAAATATATTTCGTTTATATTCATGAAGATTTTTGTTTTTAAGGGTTTTACGGCGTTTGCAACACATTTAGGTCATATCAGCGCCAGTAAAAAGGATGAAAATTATATAGTAAAATCATTCTTGATGTACAATTAAAAGGACTTGAGAAAAAATAAGACAAAGGAGAAATGTTTCAAATAGGGAATAGATTTAGATTCCAAGAGCACACAATCTAAGTACTTAGTTTGAGATAACCTAAATGTTTCATCCAGACAACAGCACAAGATCCCACTACGAGGAATACACTCAAATGTTTAAAAATATGTTAAAAATATAAAAAATAACAGTACATTACAGAGAAATGATTTACAATGAAAAAAATATCATCTCCCAAAACTATAACTATACATTCAACTGTTTCCCTCCCAGCCAAGTACTCCGACCAGGGTCAGGACAAAACTTAGTAATCTCATCCCAAGACAAATACAGAAATCAATTGGGAAACAGATACAGGGGGATAGAAGACACAGCAAGTACCTCCCTGCCCACGATAGGAGGTCAGAAACCCCACTCATATATATTGATGAAGAGGTAAATATAGTAAATATTTGTACGATAAGACAATTCCATAACATTCGTTAAAATGGGGAATAAGGAGTATTTATGGCAATTTATTATAGGGTGATATAAATAATATACAGTGTATAATGCACAACTCTATCAGAAAACGTGTTCCATATGACATCTAACTGCCATCATCAAAAGGAATTTTGTATAAATTGATAATAGCAAATACAGAAATGATAGTCATAATGATAAATGCAAAAATTATTATAATTTAGTAATAATAGTAATTTGATATAATAATTAATAATTAATAATAATAATAATAAATAATAAATAATAATAATAATAATAATAATATAATATAATAATAATAATAAATAATAATAGTAATAATAATAATAATAAACAATAATAATAATAATAATAATATAATAATAATATAAAATAATAATAATAATAAATAATAATAATAATAATAATGAAGAAAAAAGGCGAAGAATAAGAAGAAGAAGAAGAAGAAGAAGAAGAAGAAGAAGAAGAAGAAGAAGAAAATCTCCGGACCCCACCCCCCCCCCCCCCCCCCCCCCTCCCACCCCCCTTCCCCCACCACCCTTCTTCCAGCTCTATATTGAAGAAGTCAATCTATAATTTAGAAGTCAGAGAGAAATAAAATCCTGGAATAGCACAAAACACTGATCAAAGATTGAGTGGAATGAGGCCTAGCGTTTGTGAAATCCTAACCTGACGACACTGAGCGAAAATACGTTACATAACCAGGCAAGCACCGTTGAATAAAAAAAGTCAAATTTATTCTGTCTTAGTTTTAGTTGGACTTTTAAAAAAAAACAAAAAACAAGTATTAAAATTTCTACCATAAAACTCGCCCTTCAAATCATAACTGTCTACCAAAATTGCCATCATCTTTTCCAAAACACTGAAATCGAAACTAGGTTACAAACGCTCACTATAACTATTATGGTTTGCCCTGAGAAAATCAAAGAATTTTGACCATCAAACAACGGTTTAATAATAATAATAATAATAATAATAGATCTTTATTGTCCACAAATATGGCAATTTGTCATTTAGTTACACTTGTCATAACGTTATATGATAACTATAACATTGAACAGACACCTCACTCCTACCCATTCTCTCTCTCTCTCTCTCTCTCTCTCTCTTCTCTCTCTCTCTCTCTCTCTCTCTCTTTCTCTCTCTCTTCCTCTCTTTCTTTCACGCATGCGACATACACAACATTAACATTTTCATTTCATTTTTCAATTCGTTACATTCTTGGAAATTTTCAACACAAATATTATCATCATTATCAATTGGTCACTTCATCTAGCCTAAATTAAAACAAATTAATCAGTCAATCAGTCAACGCATCAATCCTTGGTTTTGCTGTACCATATGAAATATTCAACATTTTTATTGCTGATGGAACGAACGTTGATTTAAACTTGTTAGTTCCACATTTAATCGACAAAAACTTCTCCCAGATGGCAAAATATCAAATTCATGGTATAAAATATGTTTTTTTATTGTTGGTAATTGAGAATGCTTTCCTTTCTATTGCTTTTCCATGAATTCTTTCCACTTCATCACAGGATGGTTTATTATTTTTGATGCCTCTTTGTAATCTAAATCATCTTACAATGCTTTATATAATATTAAGCGAAGGATAGGTCTTCAATCAACAAATCGCGAAATAAGATGAAATTAGTGGTGAAACTTTTGTGTCGGAAGTAAACAAGGGCTGCCGCCATTTCGATTTCCTCGAGACAAAAACATTGATACGAACGATTTTTCGGGATTTGAAGCAGATCTCTAAACGTTAAAAGTTTGAAGTACATACCATTCATAAACGAACAATCATACAACGTTTAATACGTAAATGAGTGAAATGTTCCCATGAAACAAATAAAATCAAAAGAATTCATCACATAGGTGTAACTGTGCGTCGCTATTCAGCGCCGCCATTTTGAAAAAAAAAAAAAAAAAAAAAAAAAAAAAAAAATATATATATATATATAGGGGGCATGTGGCTCAGAGGTACGGTCTTTACTTCGTACCCGAAAGGTACCGAGTTCGATCACCCGCCGCTGCGCTGTGAGGCCTTGAGCAAGTCACCTCCCTAGTTTCAATTTGCGGCGCTGAAACTGCAGTGGCGCCTGGGTTATTTGTCTTCCCTTGGAATAGACCTAGAGACAAATTTCCCTTTGAAATGAATAAAGTGATTTTTTTTTTCCTGAAACCAGACCAAAAAAAAAAAAAAACGCTTTGTAAAAATGATTGAAAAGGGATCATTTTTCTGGCCCTGTGAACAAACAATATTAGAATGTCCATTTGGAAAAAAACAATATAAACGAGCATACATACATACAAAAAAATGTGTCACCTCATTATCGAATGATGGTGTCTCCCCCCCCCCCCCCCCCCCCCCCCCCCCCCCCCCCCCCCCCCCCCCCCCCCCCCCCCCCCCCCCCCTCCCCCCCCCCCCCCTTCAAACTTCACCTTTCCCTTAAACCCCTTCATCCCTCACCCCACCCCACCCCTCCTCTTATTCATGGTTTGATTTCATTATAGATAGAATGCGCTTGGCCAAGGAGTTCACAACATTGCCATCCGGAAGTATAACGGACCAACACACAAACCCTTTTGGTAACCATGAACTTTTATAGTCTGGTTAATACAGTTTTAGTGAGAACAACTCACAAACCCGGATGGCAAAAACAATAACAAAGGCATGAGTGACGTCATCTTCGAACTATCTATATAAACGTAGTTTGGTTTATCTGCAGAAGGGCAAAGCCCGAAATTTGTTAATTTGTCTGAGTACTAAAGAAAAGGGAACAGTGCGGACAATGGAGGTTTCGGGTACAAACCCTTCGTAAGCACAACAATAAGCAATTTGAAAGTTTTTTTAAAACGCCCATTTGTTTATTGTTTGTTGTTATGCTGACGAATGGTGTGTACCCGAAACGTTCATTGTCTGTACCGTTCCCATCCGAAGCATTTCCATTATCACCTTTTTAAAAGTATTTTTACAATCCCAGACTTCAGGCAGCCCCCCACAGCGTTCTACTTTATTTATACATGGTTTCACATTATTCACGTTTTTATTCTTTTTTAATTTTCGGAAATATAATTTGACTGACTCGCTGAGGTATCTTTAGCTTTTAACAAACAAAAACAATTAAAAATCACACACATGACGTCATAATCATCTATCGCTATACACACTTCATGTGTACAACACATAGTCCGATTTATCCTTCATACTTCTCATAGTAACACAATTCAATTTTGACAGGGTTCAAATCCCCGTCTGGGTGAATCTTACTGTTGTAGCTGTCACCGTTATCATCCCCAGCCGTATCCACCAGGAACCATTCCTCCTTGACCACCATTCCACGAATCTGCTGGCACTGGCCGAGGTACCTGTACAGGTAGAACGGCTTAGACGGTGGAAGAACCATGGGATTGCTGGGCGGGGCGTCGTGACGACAACAGTAGTAGATCCTGGTGTAGGATGAATAGTACCCGTCAGGCAGAACCCCGGATCTAGCCGATCCACTGTGCTTGTCGTCAAAACGCATAAACCCTGGTTCAAATCCTCCTGGACAGTAGCCTCGTTTTCGGTTGATGCAGTAGGACCCTTTGGGCCAAGCTCGTTCGGAGTGGGTGTTGTTGATGACGCAGAATCGCTGGTTGAAGAATTTCCCTGAGATGATGGGGTGGAGAGGGAGTGGTGGAGGGAATTCTGACTCTCTGCGTTTCGTGAGGTGTTGGCGCGTTCCTGTGAACCAGTCGTGATCTGTACCGGCTGGGCAGCCTGTTGAGGCATGAGGAGTCCGAAGAACCCGTACGGCCAGATTGTCGGCGTCAAAAGTCTTTTAACGTTCTCTGTCAAGGTGCATGGGGTGGCTGCTCCACCTTGTATAAAGCTTGAGTTCGTCAATTTTCGATTCGTTTTTGTCGAATCTTGCGTCGTTGTCCGCGAAATGTCTCTCGATTTTCTCTGTTTTTTATTTTTGGCTTCCTTTGGGAGATTCTAACAGTTGAAGTTTAATAGCGTCGAATCTCCCTGAGCTCTTTCTCTTGTTTATCAAGAACTTCTAAAACGTCTGTGATGCTTTGCTCGCTGTCTTGAAGTGTGAAAGGTTCGCTGTTTTCAAAGACAAAATCGCCATGTTCGTTTACCCCGCTACGTCACAGCGGTAATTTCCTGTCATTTCTCCGTCGCAAAATTCCATTTGATTTTAGATAAGCTGTTGCCGGGTCTCCGATCTCGCCAGAACCAGACGCGTCAGGATCGCTAAGAATTTTGATGTTCGTTCGATGATTTTCCCAAATTTTTTCCACGTTCCGTCCTTGCTTCCTTGGGATTCGAATTCGGGTGACCTTGGCGATATCGTTGGGTCTTCCCCCTTGCTGTTGCATTCCAGCTCAACGTTTTCTGTGTAAGATTTCAATGTTTTCTGGTTTGAGCTCCAGATGGAAGCTTGTTTAGACGTGTGCCCACCAAACAAATGAAAGAGACTGTGAGGCTGTTGTGGTGCTGATGGTGTAGCGGAATCATGTTGGTGAACGACTGGTGACGTCAATAAAATCTCACTGTATTTGGTTACCTTGTTTTTCTATGGAATACACAAAGTGACAATGAAGGGGTAGAAAAAAAAAATTTTTTTTTAAATTTTTGGGCCAATACATTGTTTTACAAGGGCCCAAGTAACAGCAACCTTATCATAATGTAAAATGAGATATGCCCGCCTTTTTGTGTATTTATCGCAATATGTTCCTACAGTGACATCGTGTTTTTTAATAAATAAATAAAATAAAAAATAAATAAAAAAAATAAATAAAAAATAAATAATAAAAGATAAATAAAAAGATATATAATTCAAAAATAAATCAAAAATTATTATATTATTTATATATAATATATATATATATAAATATATATATAATATATATATATCATGATTTTTAAAAAAATATTTAAAAGTAATATACCTAATAGTCTTCATTGGATTTCTTCAATTCAAAACAGAAATAAACTTCTTTAAACTAGACAATCAAAATTTTATGAATGTGAATTGGAAAAAACAAAAAGGATACAGAGATTTTCAAATCCGATATATATATAATATATATATAATATATATATATAATATATATATAATATATATATTTATATATATACACATCACTAAACATGTCAAGCGTTGACAAGGGGTAACTAGCCAACACTAATACTTAACTTGTAGAACGATGCATGAGCCTCTAAACGATATCACTTACTAGTTCCGACTTAGAACAACGTTAGTGAACGACCAGGTACTCATTTTTACAACCTAAGTACGGTGGGATAATGTAACAAATCCAATATTTGATTTTAATATTTGTTTATATGTAAATATGTGAAAAGTGTGTATGGGAAAACGAGATCGGACATAGTAGAAAGAAGAATACGAAGGGAAAACAACATCCACCATTGCCTTACCTGCCTGTCTTACACTAAACTTGAGCTGTTTTTTATAGCGCAATATCCACAAAAGTGCTCAAAGCGCTTACAAGGTGTCCCTACCAACAGCAACACGTAACACGTAGAACGGACATGACGCCCGTTAAGCGATATTACATTTTTTTTTTCCGACAGGGGCACGCTGTTAACGGCCATGCACTCATTTTACCCGGAGTACCGTGAGAGAATGTGTGTATAAGAAACCCTTTTTCCCGGGACTCAACTATGCGCCGAGCTAGGCTCGAACCCAGGACCTTCCTATCCGAAAGCGAGTGTCATACCACTAGACCACATAGCCGCCCCACCGTGTATAAAAATAGTCATTCAGAGTCATTGAGTCCATTTAGCAGAGCGTTATCCCAGTTTTTCTAGCGTGTAAATATGACAATAGCAATCGCTTGCTACCTTTGGATAGGACGCTGGTCTATCGCAAATTATTATCCACCATTTCAAAGAGATCCCAGTTTACACAATCACGGCTGGATGGACAAAGTGATCAGAAGGAGAAAAAGAAATCTCGGACGTACCCGGATGCGATCTCGGTCCCTTGCTGTGAAGGAAGTGC
>NC_088373.1:16896503-16911408 GCF_034508935.2 Berghia stephanieae | reverse complement strand
AACGAACTCCGTAAAGCTTATTAACAAAACAAGGAAAATGCAAAAGACACAAACTGGAGATGTCTTCATCATCTTCGACATCTCTGCTTTTTAAAGTCCAAGTCCAAAAAGAGAAAATACAACCAATAAGCTAAGCCCAGTAATAAGTTTACTAGTTGGTGGGCTAGTTCAAGCTTATCTGAAGCGTTTATGGATTATCATAATTCGTATTTTATGATATTTTATTCGATTTAGAAGTACTTCTTCGCAGTTGTACTGTGATCGTGATTTCATGGCACAAGACAATCAGTACCTAAAAGCGCTCTTCCGTCTTTGAAAATTTGTCCTTTCACTCAACCAACGATATAGCCACTCCCACGCCTCGTTCTGAAAAAAGTCCGCGAAATTAAAGGGGAGGCAAGAGAAAATCAGCTGATCGTTAAAATAGTAACAGAAAAGTGGAGGTGCTCGGCAATGAATGCAAGAAAGACATTTAAAACGCCGTAAAAATGTTTAAAAATCACTTAATGTTATACGAGTAATTACCATCCATAACAACCTGTCAATTCACATATGTAAGATGCCAAGCCAAAATTAATAATAAAATAATAAAGAACACGATTGACCGTTGACTACACATGCATACGAGTACCAGAAATATTTTGTAAACAATGTAACACAATATAATGTGTAAGTTTCAAAGCAAATGCAACCACAAATAACATCAAAGAACAATGTGGGACTACTGTTTTAATTTCATAAAACCAAACGCATATTTCTGCCCCCGATATTGAACGTGTAGTTAGTATGTATCGTACAAACAACATTCGTTTAGACAGGTAGTCGGATTCTAGCGCCAGTTTTATTTGGGCAACCGTGATTGGGATTTCACTCAATGCACTTATTATTATTATTTATTATTATTATTATTATTATTATTATTATTATTATTATTATTATATATTATTATTATTATTATTATTATTATTATATAATATTAATAATAATAATAATAATAATAATAATAATAATAATAATAATAATAATAATAATAATAATAATAATAATAATAATAATAATAAGAATAATAATAAGCAGTTGAAAGCAGTCTTTGGTGTATAAGTGCATATGTACATTATTTCTTATAATAAATGCTTCAAAACAAAACAAAACAAAACTAAAAAAATAAAAATAAAGAATAAATGAATAAAAATATCTATTTGGGCATTTACTTACATTAAAAGTCTTGAAAATCACAATCACAATCCATGAAAATTAAATATCCCATAATCCGAAGAAGACATGAATTTAATCCAAAATCCAACACAGGAATGTATTTTAATAGGAGACAGATATCCTATTAAAACTATAGCATTACTTGCAAACAACAATACCCCACTCTGCGTTTAACGGGCTTGTGGCCGTCACATTGTAAATTGTGACCGCATTAGGGTAATCGGTGTCCTAAAGACTGACATACTGACATACAATCAATGAGAACTATAAAGAATCCATTCTAGAATTCAACTACAAACTGAAAAGCATGATAAATATCACTCTATCAAATAATTTTCTTTGCACAGGTTCACTCACACTCTCCTTTATTGCAAAACATTGATAAGTGAGAAAAAGTTTGTATTTCAATAATAAACTTAATCACATAATCTAAATGATGGAGAATAAAAACAGCTAATTATAAAAAATTTCACAGATCAAGTTATCTATTTGAACTCCGCATATTTAGCTTAATTACTCAATGACCATAAATTTTTTAAAACTGCATTGTTTCATTTAAACAAGACCATGACGCTTATGCCTGGACCGGGTACTCACAAATTCTGCATTTGCATTCCACTTTCGAATCGAATTAATCTCTATCTTATCCGTTTATTTGCAAAGTTTCTGCACTTTATAAATAAGACCATAACGCTTTTGTCTGGACCGGGTATTCACAACTTCTGCATTTGCATTCCACTTTCGAATCGAATTAATCTCTATCTTATCCGTTTATTTGCAAAGTTTCTGCACTTTATAAATAAGACCATAACGCTTATGTCTGGACTGGGTATTCGCAAATTTTCCTATTGTGTTCCACTTTTCGAATCGAAATAACATCTAGTCTATCCGTTTATTTGCAAAGTTTCTGCACTTTATAAATAAGACCATAACGCTTATGTCTGGACCGGGCATTCGCAAATTCTGCTTATGTGTTCCACTTTTCGAATCGAATTAATCTCTATTTTATCCGTTTATTTGCAAAGTTTCTGCACTTTATAAATAAGACCATGACGCTTATGCCTGGACCGGGTATTCACAACTTCTGCATTTGCATTCCACTTTCGAATCGAATTAATCTCTATCTTATCCGTTTATTTGCAAAGTTTCTGCACTTTATAAATAAGACCATAACGCTTATGTCTGGACCGGGTATTCACAACTTCTGCATTTGCATTCCACTTTCGAATCGAATTAATCTCTATCTTATCCGTTTATTTGCAAAGTTTCTGCACTTTATAAATAAGACCATAACGCTTATGTCTGGACTGGGTATTCGCAAATTTTCCTATTGTGTTCCACTTTTCGAATCGAAATAACATCTAGTCTATCCGCTTATTTGCAAAGTTTCTGCACTTTATAAATAAGACCATAACGCTTATGTCTGGACCGGGCATTCGCAAATTCTGCTTATGTGTTCCACTTTTCGAATCAAATTAATCTCTATTTTATCCGTTTATTTGCAAAGTTTCTGCACTTTATAAATAAGACCATAACGCTTATGTCTGGACTGGGTATCGCAAATTTTCCTATTGTGTTCCACTTTTCGAATCGAAATAACATCTAGTCTATCCGTTTATTTGCAAAGTTTCTGCACTTTATAAATGAGACCATAACGCTTATGTCTGGACCGGGCATTCGCAAATTCTGCTTATGTGTTCCACTTTTCGAATCGAATTAATCTCTATTTTATCCGTTTATTTGCAAAGTTTCTGCATTTTATAAATAAGACCACGACACTTATGTGTTAGATTGTTCGCAAATTCTGCCTTTGTGTTCCACTGTTCGATTAGAATTAATCTCTATTTTATCCGTTTATTTGAAAAGATTCTGCACTTTATAAATAAGACCATAACGCTTATGTCTGGACTGGGTATTCGCAAATTTTCCTATTGTGTTCCACTTTTCGAATCGAAATAACATCTAGTCTATCCGTTTATTTGCAAAGTTTCTGCACTTTATAAATAAGACCATAACGCTTATGTCTGGACCGGGCATTCGCAAATTCTGCTTATGTGTTCCACTTTTCGAATCGAATTAATCTCTATTTTATCCGTTTATTTGCAAAGATTCTGCACTTTATAAATAAGACCATAACGCTTATGTCTGGACTGGGTATTCGCAAATTTTCCTATTGTGTTCCACTTTTCGAATCGAAATAACATCTAGTCTATCCGTTTATTTGCAAAGTTTCTGCATTTTATAAATAAGACCACGACACTTATGTGTTAGATTGTTCGCAAATTCTGCCTTTGTGTTCCACTGTTCGATTAGAATTAATCTCTATTTTATCCGTTTATTTGAAAAGATTCTGCATTTTATAAATAATAATAATTGTTCAAAATTTTACCTCACACCCGATATTACAAGTACAAGTGAGCCAGGTGATGAAGATTGTCAAACAGTGTGACAGATGAAATAGGAAGAGAGAGAGAGAGAGAGAGAGAGAGAGAGAGAGAGAGAGAGAGAGAGAGAGAGAGAGAGAGGATGAGAGAGAGATTCGTTTTTTGTTCAAAATTTCTCTCTCTCTCTCTCTCTCATATTGCACAAGGTTGTACTATTTTACTATTTATCAAGAACAGCCAAGGTGGCAACCCAGTCTCTGTATAAACTAAGCAAGATGGCAACAGGGACCTCGCTCCTTATCCAATGCCGAAGCTTTAATTTGAGTCAAACGGTTTGGTTAAAAAAAAACACCCAAAATAAGTTCGTGTGTGATGGAAGTTGAAGTCGGCTTATTATAAAATCGTTTATGGTCTGTTTGGATTACCCTTTTTAAATAGAAAAGGTGAATATAACATAAACTTGAAGAATAGGCAAGCTAAATGAAAATTAAATTGACTGATTAAATGAGTACGCGAGGCTGAGTTGCGAACGACTACTGGGTTCCGACATTCCGATCCCAGTGTCATTCATGTTCACCGTACCGTGTTACTGTCTACACACTACACTGCATTGTTAGTGACTGGTCATGTCTTTTTTGTTTGTATGTTTTACGCAAGCTTAATAAAAATTAAATTGACTGATTAAATGAATACGTGAGGCAGAGTTGCGAACGACTCATGGGTTCCGACATTCCGACCCCAATGTCAGTGTCAGTCATGTTCACCGTACTGTGTTACTGTCTACACACTACACGGCATTGTTAGTGACTGGTCATGCCTTTTTTGTTTGTATGTTTCTTTTAATATGGGTCAATTTACAAAGAATAATAATAGAAATGTTCAAAACAAAAACTAGATTCACTATTACGTGCCTGTAATGAAGTGCTTTCCACAAACCGTGAGCGAGAATGATGGTGGAGGTAATGGCAACCATGTGGGTTTGTTATTGCTTCCTGCCTCCGTCAACCCACGCATCCAGTTGCGTAACCCACGCTGAATCTGACCAATAAGGAGAAAAATGGTGGATTGCCTTTTAGTGTCTGCAATAGAGAAACAGGCGCTTCGTTCGTCAAGAGGGCAAAAAGTGCACCTGCGCTCTCTCTCTCTCTCTTGCCGATATAAAATAAATCGGGGTTTGTTTGTTTTTTCGTATAAAAATTGTGTTACTTAAAGGTATAGCTAATATTAATCCTTTTAAAAAATTACAATTAATACCAAAATGATTTTGAAAAAATACACAAATTCTTACAAAAATGTCAGTGTTGTTTTGACAGTGTATACGGTATGGCTTTTTTTCTCGCAATAACTATGCATTTCTAAAGAGAGTATAAGTAGACATGATTATGACAAAAGTTCCATTTAACGGAGTAACGCTCTCTCTCTCTCTCTCTCTCTCTCTCTCTCTCTCTCTCACACACACACACACACAAACACACACACACATACACTCACACACACACACACACACATATATGTGTGTGTGTGTGTGTGTGTGTAAATGTATGTATGTATGTATGTATGTATGTATGTATGTATGTATGTATGTATGTATGTATGTATGTATGTATGTATGTATGTATGTATGTATGTATGTATGTATGTATGTATGAATGGATGGATGTATGGATAGATGGATGGATAGATAGATAGATAGATAGATAGATAGATAGATAGATAGATAGATAGATAGATAGATAGATAGATAGATAGATAGATAGATAGATAGATAAGGCAATCGTTCCCCTGGGAAAAATGGACCCCCCCCCCCCCCCCACCATACACTTTTACTGCAGACATTTTAAGTTTAATTTCAAACTTATATGTATGATTTTTTTTTCCGAAAGTAATTGCCACGAAAAAAAGTTTTTTTTTTTTTTCCTTTTGTTTCAAAATAACAACGTATTTAATTTATTTTATGACACATGCTGCTTACAGTCAAAAGTTGCGAAGTTACTGCGGCATAATAAGATCAAGAGAGAGGGAATGGTAATATCCCTCTCAAGCACATAATGGACTGTGCCCCCGTTTCAAACCTAAATAAGTCCCGGCAACCCCTGTGCGCAGATTCCCTGACTACGGACACAGATGCATATACGAGATGGAAGTCGGTTTGGATGAATTCAATCCCTCGAGGGGGCGGGACATAAACTCCTCGAAACTGGGGGAGAAGTTGCCAGGTTTCTCCACCAGCAAGAGGAGGCACTGGTTGGCAGCGAATCGGTTCCAGTCAAGAACCTGCTTAACGACAATTTCGTTTCATCAGTGGCGACTTTCCACCTGTCCAAAAATATGTACCCGTTGTGGTGAAGAGCCCGAAACCGCAGAGCATCAAGTTGAATGGTGTGTTGTGACTAAGCTTCCGGGTGGGTTTGCGACGGTGCACGAGCGCGGTAAAGAATTTGCTGATTGGGTCGATCGTCAAAACATATTAGCATAGAAATCGGAAGGACGAGAACGAGGTCCCACAGTAAAGAATTTCGTAAAAGTGGCTCTCGCATGGTACCGGACACGGTCGTGATAAAGAAGTCAGAAAGCAGCGGGCGTGCCTAGTGATTACCTGCGCATGCAGGAGCACGCAATAATAAATTAAGTAATTATTTCCGTATACGTATAGTGAAAACATAGAATAGTCTCTGTTCTTTGAACCAATTTAAAATCTTAGTTTATATAGAGTTAATGTCTCCCGAAATTTAAGTATGACTATTATGTTTTATTTTATTTTAATATTTAGAAAATTATTTAATTGATTAGTTTCTGAATTTAATTTGACTTTGTTCATTTAAAAAAATGTATTCCTTTATTTATTTATTCATTTATTTGTTTGTTTGTTTATTTAGTTATGTATCAATTTATTTATATATCTTTTAAACATTAAATTGTCATGTGGATATAATTGTTTCCATTACTTTCATGATTTTGTAGACTGGTTTGTAAATGTTGACAAGTAAAATGCATGCCATCTGAAATAATGTTAAATCATGATAATTTATCAGAGACTTATGTATGATTATTTTCGTTGTTTGCTTTCATGAATATTTTGTCATTAATATTTCGTTGTACTATGAACTATGTACATTTAAGATTCATTCGATCATGACAAATTTTCAATTACCACTATTCTATGATAGAATTTTTCGATTTTTTTCGTATTGATACATTTTCCTTAAATTCAGAGTTCTGTGAAACTGTCAGTGAATTATACAATGCAAGTTATAAGAGATTCTGAAATTATAAATTATTGCATAAGGCATTTAAAGGATAATTCCTAATTAAGCCTTTAGTAAGATAAGATGAAAGATAAATGGTTAAACTAATATTCTTGTTTTGTTTTTTTTTTAAATTATTTTGGCCACAGAATATCAGTTTCATCGTTATAATCCTCGAGTTCGAAACTAAGTTTCAACGACCTTGTTATGTCGGAAACAAATTTACATATATTTCTTTTTCATATACCGCGTTCGAAAAGTTCTGTCAAACCCTAAATTAAAGTTAGATATATCTCTTAAGCTTTGCCCAGTTTTGTTAAATTTGGTTTTGGCAGGGCAAACATATTATCTGTCATCGAATCAAACACAAATTAACGCTAAACACATCAGCTTAGACACAAACGTCAAGTAGATCGACGCCAAACTCCGCAATTCGATGCCCATCAACAACATCCAATAACTTATAGGCCGATGTTGGCTGCAATCTAATTCCCCGTGTCCGGCAGGAAATGGTTACCTGTCGATGGATGGTGCGAGCCGATTGAAATCTCCTTATATAAAAGCAATAGGTTTACTAAAAAAAAATAACGGCGTCTGGTAGAGTGAGTTGGCAGGAAAATACAAAATTATCTTTCGCTGGCCTACTTACTTCGCTGTGGTTGTGTGTGTGTTGTACCCGCTACCTCCAGTAGTCGGTGAGAGAGGGATCTAGTAATGAATGACCTGAGTTTGATACGAATTTTTTTTTGGGTTCGTGAATAGCTCATACGGTAGAGTCACGCTCTTACCGGCCAGGCGGAGTTGTCGTACCAATAAGGTCGCGGGTTCAAACCCCACCTACCGCCGAAAATCTTTTGATTCTCTATTGTCTTCTGGCACTTTTCTATTCACTTCATCTATTGTTGTTAGAAACAACTATACCCTCCACTTTTGCCTCCACATACAGTACACACACACACACACACACACACACACACACATACACACAGACAAACACACACACATACACATACAAATATGTAAACACACTAATACACGCAAGCCGAAGTAAACACCCGGAACACAACAAATAGTATTCCATGTCAACTGGATAGAATTCAACAACTAGATGGGAGAATTATATTTATAGGACGGGCTGACGGAAACGGTGGTCACCTCTCAAGGTGTTTTTTTTTTTAGAGTACGACACTGTCCTATTTTAAGTCCCTTTCTGTGTGTACAAATTTGTGACCTTGGAAAAGATTCCCATAACGGGCATTGCCTTTGTTGGTAAAAAAAAAAAGTAATAACAACTTGTGAGCGTCATTTCTAAATTTTCAAATCTATTGATTGACATGGATGATGAAAAGGAGACATGGAACGAATCCGAGCATCACTCTGTCCAAATAAATTTAATTGTTCCTCCAGTTTGCGAAAGTTTGAGCATGCCTTTTCCCAGTCTCCCTTGTTATATAATTTTTGCCTCGTCGGTGAGAGAAAATTTTGTGTTCTTCCTATCAGTCTTCCCCTCTATTTAGGCCCAATATCCTCGATTGGATTGCGTTCACAATGATACGGGAGGTCGTGCAACTTCGTATCAAAACTCCCTGATTATACAATGTGTTTTGAAAACTGTTTGTGGTTCGTTTCTTTTGACTAAGGAGTATAGTTAGCCCTTTGATTAATGGTCAGAATATGCAGTGCTGTCTGATTGAAACCATGGAATTATGTCAGCTGTTATAGTTGTTGAAGCTGGAGGCGTGAAGTAACCATGGGCCAGCCAATGGTAGCGTTGTCATATACACTACAGCTGGGTGCTTTGAGGGAAGACAGCAAACTGTATTTAGCCAGTCTTCATACACCTTTGCATTTACCCTAGAATGATATTCTTTACCTTCTAGATTATGCAGAGAAGAAAAAATGGCATGGCATCCTTTCAAATCCAGTATCTTCACCACCTTCAAGAATAACAATGATGTTTTGTCCAAAACCCATGAGACTTTTTCTTCCAGAATTATCATCCTTTGTCGGATGTATGTTTATGTTCACCAGCTCCATACATCTTTGGATGATATGCATATCAAATTTGTCTAGGATCCTTTCCTACCACGTCATTCCACCCTGGTGATCTCTGTCGTATATATTTCGATTACCATCTTCTCATGGATGGTTGATCATGAAATTCCAATACCTGAGCCGTCCCCTGTAATGGCTTATCGGTAGATATAAGTAAAGTTCTTTTCGCAGCATTACGAGAATGGAACCGATAGAGATTTCGCTTTGTATCATATCGTAATCGTTTATGAGTATGAGCCTAATATATTTTTAAAACCTTTAAATGCTCTGTGTAACGTTCATGTATAGATTTAAAAAAAATTCAAATTTGATTTATATAAACAGCATTTATTGTTAATTTGACAATATTGAGTATACAATCACTCTTTCAAATGATTTAAAGCTAGAGATTGCATTCTAGTCTTTGCTAATTGTGATATGATGTAGATAATATTTTGCCATACCTAATAAATTCCAAATTTAATGCAAACAATATAAGTTGTAAGTTTATAACAGTTAAAGCGAATTGTTATTATTCGGAAACCAGTATGGCGTGAACTCATAATCACTAGCCGGAACTACCGTGTCAGTTCGAGATTTTTTGGAAAACGATGAATTCAGCTTTTACATTGTGGTGCGTAACTTGTTTACATATTTAACAGTGTAAAATCTCTAATTTGATGACAGCGGTTTTAGAGTAGATTTTCCATAGGTCTTAAAGAAGAAAACTTTTTTGTAAGGCATCGATAAGGTTCAAAATCTATATTCAGTTAAAACAAGTTGATTCAGAGGTTGACACAATTTTTTGCAACTTTTGACAGAGGGACAGCAGAGAAAAAAAAAAGAAAAACACGCGCCATTAATTTTTTTTTTAAATCTGACTATAGTTTTTCAGATAATCCATCTTGTTTGGATTTAGAGTGATAATATATTTAAACTGTTTATCTTATTGGTTGAAGAAAGATTTTAAAACCTAAACGTAACGTTTTATTCGGATTTTATTTTCTAAATTTATTTTTGAAGCTGTTATATCTATTATTATAGATCATTTTATTTTCAGCTAGACAGAGAATGGATAAGTTCGTTACTAAATATTACCACATACATTACTCACGACATATATCAATATAGTATTAGATCTCATGAAGAAGTTTAAAATGTAAATAATAAAATACATGAAACAAACGGGTTTTTATAGGTTGCAGAAACAAATCCACATGTTCAAAGTCGATAAAATTTATTATCTATAAGTTTAAAGCTATATAATACATGACTAAACTTTACTACTACTATAACTATCACTACTAATATCTACTACTACTATACTTATACTACTACTACTACTAACTACTACTACTACTACTTACTACTATACTACTACTACTACTACTAATACTACTACTACTACTATACTACTACTACTACTACTACTACTACTACTACTACTTACTACTACTACTACTACTACTACTACTACTACTACTACTACTACTACTACTACAACTACTACTACTACTACTACTACTACTACTACTACTACTACTACTACTACTACTACTACTACTACTACTACTACTTACTAACTACTTACTACTACTACTACTACTACCTACTACTACTACTACTACATAACTACTACTACTACAACTACTACTACTACTATACTACTACTACTACTACTAACTACTACTACTACTACTACTACTACTACTACTACTACTTACTCACTACTACTACTACTACTACTACTACTACTACTACTACTTAACTACTACTATATACTACTACTACTAACTACTACTACTACTACTACTACTACACTACTACTACTACTACTAACTACTACTACTAACTACTACAACTACACTACTACTACTACAACTACTACTACTACTACTACTACTACTACTACTACTACTACTACTACTACTACTACTACTACTACTACTACTACTACTACTACTTTCATCATCATCATCATCATCATCATCATCATCATCATCATCATCATCATCATCATCATCATCATCATCATCACCATCATCATCATTAGTATTATCATTATTACTATTAATAATAATAATAATAATAATAATAATAAAAACAATAATAATAATAATAATAATAATAATAATAATAATAATAATAATAATAATAATAATAATAATAATAATAATAATAATAATAATAATAATAATAATAATAATAATAATAATAATAATAATAATAATAAATAATAATAATAATAATAATAATAATAATAAATCATAATAATAATAATAATAATAATAATAATAATAATAATAATAATAATAATAATAATAATAATAATAATAATAATAATAATGATAATTATAATGGTGTTAATAATAATGTAAAATGATCTAAAGATGTAATAAATAGAATAGTTTTTTAATAGGTTGAATTATAAATTGATAATTGAATAAAATCGTGAGACAAAAAAACAAAAAACAAAACGAAGAATATTACACATTACTGCTGACGTATCCTTACATGAGACCAATGTTTAAAAACATGCAGCGATTTTATTATTATAATATTCTAATGTATGTACACTATTTTACATCCCCTGCTTTCATCATTCCACATTGCATAAGCATTATTCTCAACCAGTCGAGCATTCAAAGCATCGCTATTGAACGTTCCTTATATAATTGATATCAATCTTGAAATGAAATCTCGGCGGGTATCACTTTTGTCAGTCTAGATTATCTACGTAATAATAAACTCCTTTTTCTGGCTATTTTATGGCACGTGGTTGGATATGAATGTTAACTTGTTTATACAATGAGAGAGGCCAGTCAACTGCTGTGATGGAAACAAAAACAAATACGACACATAATCATTTCATGCAGTTCTAATCAACTAGTAGGGTCCCCGCCATTCGTATTTCGGATTTGTCTAAAATTTTAACTTTCTTTATAAGCCAACTAAGCAGAGAAAAAAACATTTTTGTTTGATTGGAACTTGGATCTGACCTGTCAGAGGTCACATAGAGGTCAATGAAGGTGAAATCATGGTTAAATTCAGAGGTCCCATAATATCAAGACTTTGATAACTTATAAATAACCAAAAAAACTCTAATAGGATATAAATATATCAACTAAGAATAAAATAATTAAATTCATACATCATTTCAAGGAGTTATTTCCCCTTATTTGCATCTTCTTTCTAAAAATAGCCTTATTTTCCGGAATATCACTTAAACTTAAAGATTCTAACTTGTAATGAGAGCAAATAACAGCCCACACAGAGAGTAAGATGTTTTCTAAATTGCAAATAAATCGGAACATTGTTAAAGGAGTTATCGTCCATTGAATTCTGTTACTAAAAATAGAACTCAAAAGATAATAGGAAATGTATAGCAATCTAAGGACGAAAACAAACCTTTGGTTATGTATCTTTAGTCTCTATATTAAAAATCTTAGCTCTTATTCACATTTCAAATGAGTTATCGCCCTTATTCACATTGGAAAAAAATCCCCCAAAAAACAAGTATGTATTTGTGAAACATCTAGAAAATTGTTGATAAAACAATACTTTTCAAGAAAAAATATGAGCAAATGAATAAATCAAAAATAATTTGTTGAACCCAACTGAATCAGATGATAATCAATGAAGTTATCGCCCATTAAAACTTCTAACTAATTATAATACACGTAGGCTATCTAGAAATCAATACCTGCCAAAAAAAAAAAACAAGATATATTGTTGACATGTTAAGAACCGGAATCCAAAAATCTTAGGTAACTTTTCTCAATTCAAAAGAGTCAATTGTACTTTTTCAGATTTTTACTGCAGCAAGTCTCCTCTTGTGAAATGCCTCGAAAACTGTTAACAGAACAACATTCAGTCGACAACTAAAGAGATAAACATTATTTGTAAATTACGGCTTATCAGTCCTTCCACTTCCCGTTCCAACTCGAGCCTTCCATTTAATCTGTTCAGGGAGTACATGACTCAAACATTCTGTGTGAGATATTTGCCTTTTTGATTTTCTGGAGAAGTCCCTTGATTTATATGTATTTGTCAAATGTCTTAACAATTTCTACCAAAACTACAATTGTTTCTTTTCTTTTTCTTGAAAACCGTCACATTTATTCGTTGTGAAATATATGTTATCTAGTACTAGACTTAGATCTGAGCTTTTTAATCATATACTCCATTTATTCAGGGGAGATTGTATGTACATGATATGCCCTACAGCAAAAGTTTCTAAACAGAATATTCACTTAATAAATAAAAAATATATTAAACAAAATATAATTCGACCGTGTTATTCAAAATAACGTTTTCATATTTAAAACAATTTATGTTGTTTAAGAACCTGACACCATGAAATTATAGGTTGGTAACAATGATTCAAAAAGGAAAAAAATGTAAAGGTAGGGAATGAAATGGCCAAGTTTTTCCAATTTTGTTTAAGAGGGATATTTAATTTGCATATGACATTTACAAAAATTGTTGCAGTCCAATGTTGCCTTCGTGCATTAGCATCGGAAAGCGGAACATCCGATTAGTATGGACGACAGCTTTGGCTTCAACCAGCGTGGCTAAAACATGAATCAGTCTATCAATATCTTCCTTCGCATTATTTGGATTTGGTAAGACATAAATGACTCATTGAATGTGACCCAAATACTCGCTTGAAAGACATTCCTTTCAAAGTGCTGATGCAGAACACCACTTGTTGGAATGATTTTGTCAACGTCTCCCGTTTTGTGGACGGAAATGTTCATCCTTACGAGATCAATACTGTGTTCATTGGCTTCACCATTATATCGTTGGCATTGGTTGGCATACACAGAGTCACATAGAGACTTTGAGATATCTGAATGGAGCATTCACGATATTTGGCAATTCATGAATAACAGGAGACAGTGGGGCTTTGGTAAGGATGTTATAACGTGAACCTCACATCACCTAATTCTGAGGTGTCGTAGATGAGACATGGGAGATGACAACAGTAAGGGTCATCCATCAAGATCTGTCGTCAGATTTCCTCATTAGTGTTGGGATGTCCATCCTTGTCTATTCCTTTAGCCTATCCATCCAGCACTTTTGTCCTCTCCTTCTGTTTCCATCCAAAGTTCATTGCATCATGGTATTTGTCAATGTCTCATGGTGAGAAACATGTTTAAACCAAGACAACTGACGACACGATGGCCGCTTCCCTTTAAATTTGAAAGCAGATGTGATGACAGAACCCGTAAATGCATGAAACAATACAAAGAATTTACAAGTCTCTTGGCCAATATTTGTGGCAATCGTGCTCAGATTAAATGCTTCCTTTGATTCCCTTATAAGATTGAATGCAAATATAAGCTGCAATTATATAATGAAACTTGGCTAAGAGGATGACAACAACATCAAGATCTCGAGGTCTGTCTAGGTCGGAAAGATTGTGTTTGAAGGCCTTGCAAAATATGGACCACCAATATGGGGTTGTCTCCTTCTTCGTGGTTTCATTGTCCCACGGAAATCCCATTACACAGATGCTTGCCAAATGTCATATACAATCCTTTTCCCTCTTTGAGTTTATCCATCACAAGCTGTGCCTGTGAATTGGTGAACAAAAAATAAAGTTTTCATTTCCTTTTCTAAAATTTTAAATATTATCAAAGTGTAGAAGTAATTAAATTTTAAATGTAACTGTCCTTGAACTTGAATGACCTCTGGATAAATTTCAAGTGGTCGAATTGAAATTCCAATCGGCCGACTTTTTTTCAAGGATATCGATCTTACTAACTTTGAAGAAAAACAAACTTGCACACAAGTGTGAAACAAGTTGAGTTTTTGCACTGTTTAGTGACTCTAACATAAAGGGCGATAACTCAATCAAATATTGTGTATTTTGCTTTTAACTTTATTTCTTTGTTACTGACATCCAAAACAGTAAACGGTATTTTTTGAATAGTAGAAGATAAAGTGTGATTTGCAAGTTATTTTATAAAGAGGAATATTTTTGTTCATCTAAAAATCAAATCAAGGGCAATAACTCGTACA
>NC_088373.1:16886503-16889003 GCF_034508935.2 Berghia stephanieae | reverse complement strand
ATATATATATATATATATATAATATATATAAATATATATATATTTATTGATTTATTTGTTGAATTATATATCTTTTTATTTATCTATTTATTTATTTATTTATTTATTTATTTATTTATTTATTTATTTATTTATTTATTTATTTAAAACAACAGCGATGTCACTGTAGGAGCATATTTGCGATAAATACACCAAAAAGGCGGCATATCTCATTTTACATTATGATAAGTGTTGCTGTTGACTTGGGGCTCCTTGTAAAACAATGTATTGGTCAAAAATAAAAATAAATTATTTTTTTTCTACACTTCATTGTCACTTTGTGTATTCCATAGAAAAACAAGGTAACCAAATACAGTGAGATTTTATTGACGTCACCAGTCGTTCACCAACATGAGTTCCGCTACACCATTCAGCACCACAACAGCCTTCACAGTCTCTTTCATTTGTTTGGTGTGCATCACGTCTATACAAGCTTTCCATCTGGAGCTCAAACCAAAAAACATTGAAATCTTCTACACAGAAAACGTTGAGCTGGAATGCAACAGCAAGGGGAAGACCCAACCTATCGCCAAGGTCACCCGAAATCGAATCGCCAAGGAAGCGAAGGACGGAACGTGGAAAAATCTGGAAAATCATCGAGACAACATCAAAATTCTTAGCGATCCTGACGCGTCTGTTCTGGCAGATCGAGACCCGCAAACAGCTTATCTGAAAATCAAATGGAATTTGGCGACGGAGGAAATGACAGGAAATTTACCGCTGTGACGTAGTCGGGGAAACAACATGCGATTTTGTCTTTGAAACAGCGAACCTTTCACACTTCAAGACAGCGAGCAAAGCATCACAGACGTTTTAGAAGTTCTTATAAACAGAGAGAAAGAGCTCAGGAGAGATTCGACGCTATTAAACTCACTGTTAGAAGTCTCCCAAAGGAAGGCCAAAATAGAAACAAGAAAATCGAGAGACATTTCGCGGACAACGACGCAAGATTCGACAAAATCGAATCGAAAATTGACGAACTCATACTTTATCAAGGTGGAGCACCACCGCCATGCACCTTGACAGAGATCGTTACAGACTTTGACGCCGACATCTGGCCGTACGGGTTCTTCGGACTCCTCATGCCTCAGACAGGCTGCCCACCGGTACAGATCACGACTGTTCACAGAACGCGCCAACACCTCACGAACGCAGAAGTCAGATTCCTCCACCACTCACCTCTCCACCCCCATCAACTCAGGGAAATTCTTCAACCAGCGATTCTGCGTCAATCACAACACCCACTCCCGAACGAGCTGCCCAAAGGGTCCTACTGCATCAACCGAAAACGAGGCTACTGTCCAGAGGATTTGAACCAGGGTTTATGCGTTTTGACGACAAGCACAGTGATCGGCTAGATCCGGGTTCTGCCTGACGGTTACTATTCTCCACACCAGATCTACTACTGTTGTCGTCACGACGCCCCGCCCAGCAATCCCCATGGATTCTTCCACCGTCCAAGCCGTTCTACCTGTACAGTACACATCGCCAGTGCCAGCGATTCGTGGAATGTGGTCAAGGAGGAATGTTCCTGGTGGATACGGCTGGGGATGATAACGGTGACAGCTACAACAGTAAGATTCACCCACCGCGGGGATTTGAACCCTGTCAAAATTGAATTGTGTTACTATAGAAGTATGAAGGATAAATCGGACATGTGTTGTACACATGAAGTGTGTATAGCGATAGATGATTATGACGTCATTTTGTGATTTTAATTGTTTTTGTTTGTTAAAAGCTAAAGATACCTCAGCGAGTCAGTCAAATTATTTTCCGAAAATTATAAAGAATAAAACGTGAATAATGTGAAACCATTAATAAATAAAGTAGAACGCTGTGGGGGGCTGCCTGAAGTCTGGATTAAAAAAACTTTAAAAAAGGTGATAATGGAAATGCTTCGGATGGAACGGTACAGACAATGAACGTTTCGGGTACACACCAATTCGTCAGCATAACAACAAACAATAAACAAATGGCGTTTTAAAAAAAACTTTCAAATTGCTTATTGTTGTGCTTACGAAGGTTTGTACCCGAACCTCCATTGTCCGCACTGTCCCTTTTCTTATACTCAACAAATAACAAATTTCGGGCTTTGCCCTTCTGCAGATAAACCAAACTACGTTTTATATAATAGTTCGAAGATGACGTCACTCATGCCTTTGTTATTGTTTTTTGCCATCCGGTTTGTGAGTTGTTCTCACTAACTGTATTAACCAGACTATAAAAGTTCAAGGTTACAACAAGTTTGGGTTTTTGGTCCGTTAATTCCGGTGGCAATGTTGTAAACTCCTTGCCAAGCGCATTCTATCTATAATGAAATCAAACCATAATAAGAGGGGGGGTTGGGGGGGGGGGGGGAAGAAGAGGGGTTTAAGTGGGAAAGGGGGAAGTTTGAAAGGGGGGGGGGGGGGGGGGGGGGGGGGGGGGGGGGGGGGGGGGGGGGGGGGGGGGGGGGGGGGGG
>NC_088373.1:16841476-16886403 GCF_034508935.2 Berghia stephanieae | reverse complement strand
AATGATGATAATAATAATAATAATAATAATAATAATAATAATAATAATATAATAATAATAATAATAATAATAATAATAATAATACTTCTACTACTACTACTACTTCTAATAATAATAATGATGATAATAATAATACTACTTCTACTACTACTACTACTTCTAATAATAATAATAATAATAATAATAATAATAATAATAATAATACTTCTAATAATAATAATGATGATAATAATAATAACGCCTTTCGTGGAAACCTCAAGTCGCTTGAACACACTATGTGGTCTCTTTAAAAATGACAGTTCAATTCTTAACCTTGATAACGTGGATAACTTTCTCACATCTGCTTGTTGTTTGTTTTGTTTTGATTCTATTTTTTTTTTTGTTGTTGTTGTTGTTGTTTTTTGTTTTTTTACAAAACGTGACAGCCTATAGATAGTATGAAGTTGACGTCACTCGGATCTTTGTTATTGTTTATATTTTATACGCTTTTATGAGTAATTCTCACTAAACTGTATTTAACCAGCCTATAAACGTTCAAGGTCACACATAGTTTTGTGTGTTGGTCCACTATACTTCGGGATGGCAATGTTGTGAGTTTCTTAGCCAGGCGCATACTATCTATATCTTGGAACAACAATCTTCATTTCCATCGTGGTTGGCACCTCTGTGATTTGATAGATCTTGGCAGCTTTCAGTTTCAGTAAAGAGGAAACCTATCTTCATCCAAAACCGGTATGTCCTTCAATGGGGGCGATCTATATTCAGGTTTTCGTCCAACCAAGTCGTCAATCACATGATTTGTTGCTGTCCAACGACTGGATATCTCTTCAGAAATGTAAACAGGCTGTTTTGTTTATGAAAGTTGTAAACATTCCCTGGTGTCAAGCTGAACAAAATGACCAATCGTGATGTTTATATTTCAAAAACTGTGAACACTTTTCACTATGTGGGTCACTTTGAGCACATATTCCACTGTGACCAATGACCTCGAGCACATGGAAATGTAATATAGCTCATGCCCATTATACACAATCCATAGAATCAAAATTTAGTCATTCATTTTAAAGGTGTCCCCTAATCCAACCTCCCCGTACCATTTCGGGTCGACGTGCACTTACTTGAAGGTCTGTTAACACAATTTAATATGGGCTCATAGTTGTAATGGAGATGTCCAAAAAATATCGTCAAATATTGTCCATCATAACAATGTTAAACTAGGCTCGTTGGGATATCAGACCTGCCTATAATATGTACTCAAGTTTAAAACCATTTCATGTGAAGCGAGTGCTCTATCAACTGAGCTATCGGGACTCTCGGATAAGATTTTTTAAAAACATGAACATGTTTATAGCTCAATTATCCACTAAACCTGCTTAAATTGCTTCAAAAGTGGACCCAAGCCAAAAGCAAAACTTAACATTTAAGACGAGACATAAGGCCTGTATTGTGTTAATAAGGCCAGGTACTCATTTTACACCTGAGTACAATGAGAGAATGTCATTAAGAGACTTTTCCAAGGACTCAAATATGCGCCGAGCGAGGTTCGAACCCAGGATCTTCCGATCCGAAAGCGAGTGTCATACCACAAGGCCACATAGCCGCACAAAAACTCAATAACTCAAGAACTGACGTGATAAATAATTTGGTCTAAACTATTTTATTTTTTATCAACACACGTATCAGGGTCAAATGTGGGTCTGGTAAAATAATCAAAAGTCTAGCAGATATACAAATGTAGGTCATAAACAAACATGAATACAAAAGCTTAAAAAGAGAATACAATAGGATTCAATAGTCGTACCGTCACTTCCTTCCTAATGACGTATGGTAACTTAGTAACACTGGCTCTAAACTATCGGAACAATGGCGGACGCCGTATGAACTATTTCTCCGGCGAGCTTAAAAGCGTATCCAGAGGGAAAAAAAACCATCAATTTGATCATGTTTTGACTTTTACACATTCTGATCACAAGGCATATGAAAAGGGAATGAAAAGTTCTCGCCAGCATGAAGAATAAAAAGTAAAGATTGTCTTTGTTTAGAACCAAGATGGCCGCCGTTGCCGGGCGCGTGACATCAGACTACTGAATCCAATTCCAAACACGGAACGTGTCGGGCTCAAAACCCTTCTTCAGCCAACAACAAAACACAATGAAAATTTAAACCCATCCCTAAATAATCAGATCTGACATCGGTCTGGGTTATGGCGGTAGTTTTTTGTTCTTATCTTATCTTATCTTATCTTGTCTTATCTTATCTTACTAAAGGCTTAATAGGAATCATCCTTTAAATGCCTTATACAATAGTTTATAATGACAGAATCTCATATAGCTTGTATTGTATCATTCACAGACAGTTTTACACAACTTTGAATATCAGGAAAAATGTATCAATATTGTTTTTATTTATTTTTATTTTTTTGTGTGCTTTGTTTTTGTTTTGTTTTTTGTGGGGGGGGGGGGGGGGGAATGTATTTACGTTTTCATTGAGACTCATCCAAGGAATTCATCATAAAAGAAGAGGAATATCAAGGGGCAAAAAAATAAATAATTGTGAGTTGTAATCAGCAACTCAACCAAAGGAATCATTTGTTTGTTTCCTTGGGCACTTCGATTCTAACAACAACTTACTTTGGTGGTCATCGTCTTCTGTTGTGACGACATGTTTCGGTCAGCATCAGGCTTTTAACGTATGTACCCCGTGGCCTGTGGTGATTGACAACACTTGGACACGTGACTACAATTATAAAGATTGAGGAAGGTGGGGGGGGGGTGGATATAGATAGAATGAAGTTGACGTCACTAGGGTCTTTGTTATGGGTTTTTTTTGCCATCCGCGTTTATGAGTAATTCTCACTTTACTGTATTAACCTGACTATAGATAGTATGCAGATGACGTCACTCAGGCCTTTGTTATTGTTTTTGCCATCCGCGTTTGTGAGTTGTTCTCACTAAACTGTATTAACCAGACTATAAAAGTTCATGGTTACACAGAGTTTGTGTGTTGGTCCGTTATACTTCCGGATGGCAATGTTGTGAACTCCTTGTCCAAGCGCATTCTATCTATAAACGATCATAGTTACACATAGTTTTGTGTGTTGGTCCGTTATACTTCCGGATGACAATGTTATGATCTTCTTAGCCAAACGCGTACTATCTAAAGCTACCTGTTGCCTACAACTTATTGATAATTAACCAGAAGATTTTTGACCAATCAAAACATACAATTTGTGACACACCTTCACAAACATAGTTGGTTGTTTTTAACCAAAACGTGAATGAAATTGACCTTTCTGTGATCATTGTTATTGTTTTTTATACCGCCAAATGGGTGACTAGTTATCACACAATTTTCTTGGTCAGATTATAAACGTTTAATTTTACACATAGTTTTCTGTGTTAGTTCTCTTGATCAAGCGGTAGAACAGTGGGTATTTGACTTAGACACATACCATCGATACTAAAACCTGTGTTGTTTGCTATGTTTACCAATCACTGCCATTGTTTACATTATGACGACTGTCCGAGAGGCGTGGTTATCTAAGTGTCTATTAATGGTTTGTCGAGAGAAATGAACGATGTGCACTCAGGTCTTTGTTGTTGTTTTTAGCCATCCATGTTTATGAGTAATTCACACTAAATTGTATTAACCTGATTATAAACCTTCAAGGTCACACATAGTTTTGTGTGTCAGTCAATTATTTCCGGAAGGCAATGTTGTGAGCTTCTTAATAAGCGCACTGAATCCACGAAGTGAAAGTAGTTATCACAGATTCTGTCCCTTAGTCAGTTGTAACCAACACAGTGAATACTTTAAAGATGACAGCACACATGTAAACACTTTTGAGGGCTCGATGATTTCTACGAGTGAACAAAACTCACAAAATCACACAAATCATTTTAAAAACAAGCTTTAACACCGAGAGATACCAGTCCCGTGTGGACAGGTCATTGTCATTTGTCTTTGTCCTCAAAGGGACTGGATTTGGTCGATCATGCATTCACTCAATCCTCAAAGATTTGAACTTCATTTATGTTAACACGAATTGGATTCAATAGTCTGATGTCACATCACCCAGCAACGGCGAGCATCGTGTATCTTATCTTATCTTATCTTATCTTATTAAAGGCTTAATAGGAGTTATCCTTTAAATGCCTTATACAATTGTTTATAATTACAGAATCTCATATAGCTTCCATTGTATTATTCACTGACAGTTTTACACAACTTTGAATATCAGGAAAAATGTATCAATCGAAAAATACAATCATAGAATACTGGTATTTGAAAACTGGTCAAGATCGAATGAATCATAAATGTACAAAGTTCATAGTACAATGAAATATTAATGACAAAAATAACCATGAAAGCAACAACGATAATAAAGCATGCATTAGTCTCTGATAAATTATGATTTTTCATTGGTTCAGATGTCATACATTTTACTGGTCAACATTTACAAACCAGTCTACAAAATCATGAAATTAATGGAAATAATTATATCCACATGACAATATAAAGTTTAAAAGATATATAAATAAATGGATAAATAACTACAGAAACAAACAAATAAATGAATAGATAAATAAATAAATAAATAATTAATAAGATCAAATTAAATATAAAAATTAATCAATCAATTAATTTATTGTTATTATTATTGTCACTACAAACATCATCATCACCACTACCATCACTACCATCACCATCATCATCACCATCACCACCATCATCATCACTATCAATAAAACAATAAAACAATAAAAATCGGTACTTTTTATTCTTTATGTTGGCTAGAACTTTTCATGTCTTGTGATCAGAATGTGTAAAAGTCAAAACATGATCAGACTTATAATGTTTTTTTTTCTTCCTCTGGATACGCTTTTATGCTCGTCGGAGAAATATTTCATAAGGGCGTCCGCCATTGTTCCGTTAGTTTAGAGCCAGTTACTACGTTACCATGCGTCATTACGAGGGAAGTGACGTAACGGCTGTTGAAGCGCATTGGAGCGATCTATAATCATGTTTTCGTCCAACCTAGTCATCGATTACATGATTTGTTGCAGGCCAATTCTCAACAAATGTAAACACGCTGCTTTGTTTACGAAAGTTGTAGGCATACCCACGAGTCATGCTGAGCAAAATGGCCAATTGTGACGTTGGAAATTTCTTCAACTGTGAACACTTTTCACTATGTGGGTCATTTTGAGTAACACTTTGCAATGTGACCAATGACCTTGAGCACATGGAAATTTAATAGTAACCTCCCCCATTAAGAGAGTGAAAAACTTACCGCCTAAAAATTGTGTTATGTCGGGAGGTTCGTCAGGCACCCGTTGTAAAGCGCCGCTTTGAGCACGTTTAATGGATATTGCGCTATATAAAAGCTCAAGTTTCTTTGTTTCTAACTCATGTCAGGATGTGACGTAGCAGACAACAAAAATCACATCCTCATATATACAAATTTTAAATATATATATATATATATATATATATATATATATATATATATATATATATATATATATATATATATAAAAATATAATTGAAAAAAAAAAACAAAAAAAACAACAAAAACAAAAAGAAATGGGCGATTCTTACATTTGAGGAGTTTTCCCCAGCAGCCACGTTCATCCCAGCACCACCAACCTCCACGTTCATCCCAGCACCACCAACCTCCACGTTCATCCCAGCACCACCAACCTCCACGTTCATCCCACCACCAACCTCCACGTTCATCCCACCACCACCAACCTCCACGTTCATCCCAGCACCACCAACCTCCACGTTCATCCCAGCACCACCAACCTCCAAGTTCATCCCACCACCACCAACCTCCACGTTCATCCCAGCACCAACCTCCACGTTCATCCCACCACCACCAACCTCCACGTTCATCCCAGCACCAACTTCCACGTTCATCCCAGCACCAACCTCCACGTTCATCCTAGCACCACCAACCTCCACGTTCATCCCAGCACCACCAACCTCCACGTTCATCCCAGCACCAACCTCCATGTTCATCCCACCACCACCAACCTCCACGTTCATCCCAGCACCACCAACCTCCACGTTCATCCCAGCACCACCAACATCCACGTTCATCCCAGCACCAACCTCCACGTTCATCCCACCAGCACCAACCTCCACGTTCATCCCCGCACCAACCTCCACGTTCATTCCAGCACCATCAACCTCCACGTTCATCCCAGCACCAACCTCCACGTTCATCCCAGCACCACCAACCTCCACGTTCATCCCAGCACCACCAACCTCCACGTTCATCCCACCACCAACCTCCACGTTCATCCCAGCACCACCAACCTCCACGCCATCAAGGATATCATAGAACCCGTCGCGTCTTCGTTCTCCATATCACTGGGATAAAACGGAATTATTGAATTAATGCCTGTCAGATTCAAGACATTCAGATTAACTCTTTCTCCGTACCAGCCATTTTCAGGATTTCCCCAACACTTCACACCCAACTAACACAAAAATAGATTTTTTTATCACTCAAACACAATAGCAGTAAGTTCTTGCCATAATAATTTCTTTAGCAAATCATGCTCTACAACACACTGGTCATTTTATTTTAATTTTCTGATTTCCAAGAGACATTTGAGTAAGAAAACTGTTGGTTGTATCGACACGAATGTGACGGGGAAGAGTTCATCAAAAACGCCAAAAGAACAGACGAACACCCATGAAATCAAAACTGAGGGTATGCGTCACGTCAACGTTCACTTATTCACAGGTCTGATAACACAATTCCTTATGGGCCCATCAGTGTTGTGAGGGAAATATTTTTTTTAAATGACGCAAAATATTTTCATGACTACAATGTTAAACTAGGCTCTAAGTGGGTTCGGATGTCAGACCTGCATATATGTACACGTCGGTAAGAGTGCATGCGTCACAAATCGTATCAAACTTGTAATTTGACAAGTGGGGGTGGGGGGATAAAAAAGAGTAATAAACAAAAATGTCAATAACAAACAGGTTCAAAGTGAAAAAGAAGAAGAAAAGGCAGGCCTTCCGAAAGCTCCTACATCCCCAGTATTCTTGTTCTAGTAGGGGGTTTGGGAGGGGGGGGGGGAGTCTTTGTTTTTTTAAAAAAGTTTCACCCCTCCAAACCCCCTAATAGAACATTATAAAAAAAAACAAGAATACTGGGGATGTAGGAGTTTTCGGAAGGCCTCCCGAAGAAAATACCAAACATGGAATGTGGGAACCTCATTGTACTAAGGGAAATAACCCAAATATTCCCTGAACTAACCCTAAGAAAAAATACAAGCTATTACCTTTAACTAACCCTAATAGGAAAAAATAAACACCCTATCACCTTTACTAAGACATATAACTAACCCTAATAGAGAGAAAAATCATCCGACCTCGCGCTAACCCTAATAGAAAAAAAAACAAAAAACAAACCCTAGACTGCTTTGCACTACCTTTCAATACTTCACAAATCAAAATGGTGGCTGAGAATCAAAATAATTGTCAAATTAGAACATTTTAAACTTTCACAAATCTATCAAGGTTTGTTCTAGAGTTTTTAAAATGGTTCTATATAATGACAAATTGAATAAATAAACGCCTGACAAAAGGTCCACGGTGAAAATATAAATTGAAAGAAATTCTAGATCGAGGAGCTTTCGGAAGGCCTCCCAAAACAATAAAGACATAAATAGATAACTAAAAAGAACAGATCGACGACATAATATTTCGTACGTCCTTCTCTACTTCTACTCTTATTGAAGACACATTATGTTGACAACTGGTTTATTCATCGTAACAACGCCACTACCACATTATCTCATCCATCTGTGGTGTTTCATTTATCCTGTTTTGTTGATAAAGGGGAAACCTGAAACGTTCATTTGATCTATTTTTTGTAATTAAATTGAAGCTTACATTCAATTTCACATTATTATTTAAAGAAAGAGGAGGAAGACACCTTAGACTAGAAATATGTAGATAGGTTTGAAATGTATGCGTTGAAATAAATTCAATAAAGCGGTGAAAAGAATAATCAAAACTATAGGGAATGAGATTAGCCAAAGAGTAGCGTCCCTTGGTTATGATATGCATTTTTGTGCAGAAATATGAATAATATTTTTTTTATTTGGAGCGCTTGGCTTGTAGTTGGTTTGTTTACAAATAACTTCTCCACCGGCGACGTCCAATCAAGGGACGCTACTCTTCCGCTAGGTGTCTAAATGAGCCAATAAAATGGGGAGAAAGATAAAGTGAGTAAATGTGACTCATATATAACCCGAAACGTCTATTCTATCTGTTTTCGTCATAGTGCGGCTATGTGGTATAACACTCGCTTTCGGATCGGAAGGTCCTGGGTTCAAGCCTCCCGCTCGGCGCATAGTTGAGTCCTTGGAAAAGGCTCTTTACTCACATTCTCTCACAGTATTCAGGTGTAAAATAAGTAACTGGCCGGAAAAGAAGCTGTATTATCGCCGAATAGGCGTCATGTCTCGTTCTACATGTTAAATGTTGCTGTTGACCAGGGACCCCTTGTAAAGCGCTTTGAGCACATTTAGTGGATATTGCGCTATATAAAAGCTCAATTTGTTTTGTTTTTTTGTTTTTTTTTTGTTTTTTATAAGGTAATGTAATGTAAATGTTGCTACTCGAAACTCGAAGAAATGATTATCAATGTGAAATTGAATGTAAGCTTCAATTTAATGACGAAAACATATAGAATGAACGTTTCGGTTTTTCCCTTTATCAACAATCAGGATGAATGAAACACTACGGATGAATGAGAAGATGTGGCAGTGGCGTTATTAAGATGAATGTTAATCGGTTTGTTGATTAAGGGGAACCCCGAAAGTCCATTCTATCTGTTTTCGTCATTAAATTGAAGCTTACATTCAATTTCACGTTGTTATTTATATCATATATAGAGAATAGAAAGAAAAGAATATTCCAGAAGTCTGACGAATGGATGGTGATCATTTATATGAGCTAATCTGAACATTGTCTATTCCAACCATAACAATTGCGCTTTATGATGATTGAGCTTTTATATAGCGCAATATCCACTAAACGTGCCAAAAGCGTTTTAAATAAGGTCCCTGACCAACAGCAACATATAACATGAAGAACGAGACATGACGCCTATTCGGCGATAAAACAGTTTTTTTCACCGGCAGAGACAACGCTGTTAACGGCCAGGTACTCATTTTACTCCTGAGCACGGTGAGAGAATGTGAGTAAAGAGTCTTTTTTAAGGACTCAAGGATGTGCCGAATGAGTCTCGAACACAGGACCTTCCGACCCGAAAGCGAGTGTCATACCACTAGGCCACATAGTCGCACAGGATGAATGAACCAAGACAAACCTTAGAAACGAAACATGTCAGAAATATTCAAACAAGTGACACGGCGTCACACATCGGTGTTATGTGGGGTTGGCCACAATGAATGAAATGGAATTGATTCGCCTCAAACATGGAAATTGAGGTCACTTGACTCCTCGTTATGGGGGATGGAGAATCATTACAATTATTTGACGCTTTGAGCAGCGCATAGTTGAGTCCTTGGAAAAGGCTCTTCACTCACATTCTCACACCGTACTCTGGTGTAAAATGAGTACCTGGCCGTTAACAGCATTGTCGCTGTCAGAAAAATAAAAATTACAATATCGCCTAACAGGCGTCATGTCTCGTTCTACATGTTAAGTGTTGCTGTTGGGTCAGGAACTCCTTGTAAAGCGCTTTGAGCAAACTTAATGGATATTGCTCTATATAAAAGCTCTAGTTTCTTCTGTTATGTTTTTTCCCCCATCGTTAAGGTCGAGAATGAAAACATTTGAATTTTGAACGGCGCATAGTTGCGTTCTTTGGAAATAATCTTTACGAATAGGGAATGAGATTAGCGGAAGCGAGGACGAGAGACGCATGCGTACAACCAACGACGTTCTCTCTCTAATAACTTTTCCGCCGGTGACGTCACAGACTATGGGTGACGTCCAATCAAGGGAGGCTACTCTTCCGCTAATCTCATTCCCTATATTCCCTCACCGTACTCTGGTGTAAAATTATCGTACCTTCAACATTCAAATTTTCGCCAGAAAACGCGTCCTTCAAATATCGATCGATACAAGATAAAACAAAACAAAACAAAACAACACAAATTTAACTTTTATCTAGCGCAATATCCACTAAATGTGCTCGAAGCGGCTTTCAGTGATTTATATATTCCTGATCTTGTCAAAAACTCTCAAATCTGGGGATTTATATATATATATATATATATATATATATATATATATATATATATATATATAGAGAGAGAGAGAGAGAGAGAGAGAGAGAGATAGAGAGACAGGGGGATAGAGAGAAAGAGAGAAAGAGAGAGGGGGGGGGGAAGAGAGAGATAGATAGATAGAGAGAGATAGAGAGAAAGAGAGATAGATAGAGAGTTATAAAGGAGAAAGAGATAGAGAGAGAGAGAGAGAGAGAGAGAGAGAGAGAGAGAGATCAAGGAGAGAGAAAGATTGAAAGGGAGAGGGAGGGAGATAGATAGATAAATAGAGATAGATGGCTAGATGGATATATAGATAGAGAGATAGGTGTATAGAGAGAGATGAGGGATAGAGAGAGAAGAGAGATAGATAGATAGAGTGTGTGTGTGTGTGTGTGTGTGTGTGTGAGAGAGAGAGAGAGAGAGAGAGAGAGAGAGAGAAAATTAAAGTTCCAAGGTCGTGTTTCTTAACCAACCTTTGTGAGCAGACTCCAGGCCAGTTAGAAGTATGCCAAATGTTGATTTAATAAACGGCCAAATTACCACATCAATTATGGCATGACGTATTTCATCACAAGCCCATCTGGCTGGAATGAAATTCTATTACATCGACTTGACATCCCAGATGAGAGCAATTTTAGGATTGAAGGTTTCTATTATATTGAAATGTATGTAGACATAGAAATTATATCGTTCGTAGATGCTAACACACATATACACACACACATTAACAAACACACACATACACACACATTAACAAACACAAACCCGCACATTAACAAACACACACACACACACATTAACAAACACACACATACACACACACATTGAGAGAGATACACAGAGAGAGAGAGAGAGAGAAAAGACTAAGAGTTAGAGAGAGAGAGAGGGAGAGAGAGAGAGACAGAGGGAGAGAGAGAGAGAGAAAGAAAAGACTAAGAGTTAGAGAGAGAGAGAGAGAGAGAGAAAGAGAGAGAGAGAGAGAGAGAGAGGAGAGATATTGAGAGAATCTAGAGTTAGAGAGAGAGAGAGAATAAGAGAGAGTGAGAGAGATTTGGGGGAGCGGGCGGGAGGGGGTGGATTATTCTCTCAAATACAAATTTGCCATCAAAATCAACCCACATTCGAACGAGTTTTAAAAAAACGTATATATATATATATATATATATATATATATATATATATATATATATATATATATATATATAATATCAGTTTATGCAAGTGGATTGCGTATGGTTTGGCAGGAATCGATGTGCACATATATACAGGTCTGACTACCCAATGCAATTATGGGCCTTGATCTATATTACATTTCCATGTGCTCGAGGTCATTGGTCACATTGCAAAGTGTACTCAAAGTGACCCAAATAGTGAAAAGTGTTCACAGCTTTTAAAATATCTAACATCACGATTGGTCACTTGGTTCAGCTTGCACATGAGTATGTTTATAGATAGTTCGAAGATGACGTCACTCAGGTCTTTGTTATTGTTTTTTGCCATCCGCGTTTATGAGTAATGCTGAACTGTATTAACCCGACTATAAACGTTCATCGATACACACAGTTTTGTGTGTTGGTCAGTTATACTTCTGGATGGCAATGTTGTGAGCTTCTTAGCCAAGCGCATACTATCTATAAGATTTGTAAACAAAGCAGCGTGGTTACATATGTTAAGAAATATCCAGTCGTTGGACAGCAACAAATCATGTGATTGATGACCTGGTTGGACGAAAACCTGAATATAGATCGCTCCCATTATGGGCTTAGTTTAACACTGTTGTATTTCTCACTAAACTGTATTTACCAGAGTATAGATAGTATGCAGATGACGTCACTCAGGCCTTTGTTATTGATTTTGCCATCCGCGTTTGTGAGTTGTTCTCACTAAACTGTATTAACCAGACTATAAAAGTTCATGGTTACACAGAGTTTGTGTGTTGGTCCGTTATACTTCCGGATGGCAATGTTGTGAACTCCTTGGCAAAGCGCATTCTATCTATAACGTTCGCGGTTACACATAGTTTTGTGTGTTGGTCCTCATACTTCCGGATGGCAATGTTGTGAGCTTCTTAGCCAAGTGCATACTATCTATTTATGCCCGTTTGGTTTTGTTATTGGTTTGTTTTATTATTTTGTATTGATTGTTGTTGTTTTGTTTGTTTGTTTGTTTGTTTGTTTGTTTGTTTTGGTAAGAGAGTTAGCTTATAGCAAGTGGGTTTAATGAGTTCACAGTGCTTGTATATCAGTTAAACTTGGTCATTATATTGAGTAGTCTAGGACAGTTTTACGTTCCAAAGTTAAAGGATTGGTCATTATATTGAGTACTAGAAAATTACTTTCTTTGATCGGTGTTACTTGGTTATTGGGGATAATAGCATCAAATTATAGTTGGAATTTATTATTTGGGCGTACAGATTATTTGGGCGTACTGAACTAACGTTTACCAAAAGTAATATTATATCATAAAAGGCGGGGTTTAACACCAATATGTAGGAATTGACGTTTCAGGTTTGATTATGATTTGGTCTTACTCTTAGGGGTTGGATTATAGACTGACAGGGAACTGCCAAAACTGCAAGGGGCGTGGAAACAATGGAACTGTGGGTAAAATTTTGATAGGGATAAAAGAGGATGTTTCGAGGAAAAGGGTAGGATTCAACTTGACCATGAGCTGCACACTTTAAACCTTTTGTGCTCACCATCATTTATTTGCTTTTACGAACTTAGAAATATTCCACGTATATTGAAAATGGTTACTTAGGCAAACTGACTTTACATGTGGACTGATTTTGCGGATTTGGAATTTATGAAACTGATTGAATTATGACAATGCTATTTGATTTGGATTTGGAATTTATCATGATTTGGATTTTGAATTTATCACAAACAAAAAAACTGTAAGAAATGAAACTTGGAATCTGGACTTTTATTTGAATGTCTTGATATTGTGCATTCAATTATCATCACCGGCCCTTGAACTCTTTCGTCATTATTAACATCTACAACACAACGCAAAGGATAATACTACCATCTATCAAAAACACCACTATACGATCACAAGCCATTACATATGTGTGCAACTACGCAACATTATGTATCTAATTTGGTGCCGTGACCAGGATTCTTATATATCTTTATTTGGAGCCCTGATACCATGATGTAAAGATGTTATCATTCCGAACCATGGAAACACAAGAAATGTATATTGTTGCGGTGTTAACATCTATTAAAGTTTTTGTGAGACTCGAATTTTGAAGTGAAAATTGTGAACAGATAGGAAAATAGTTTTATTTGGGAAAGAAAATGAATATCAATTTTGAAGGTGAAGCAGTGGAATTATTTTGTATTGAAATATGAAAAAAAAATATTGAAATTATAGATGATTCCTAAAATTCTGACAAAAGACAATATTTAAAAAAATAAATAAATATACTAAATAATATTTAAATTAAGAGTCACAGATAGAAAAGGAAATTTTAAAAAAATATAGATATATAGGGCAATATATTATATTCAAAAAGTGAAAACAATATATTATAGAACGGCAAAATAATAATAATAATAATAATAATAATAATAATAATAATAATAATAATAATAATAATAATAATAATAATAATAATAATAATAATAATAATAATAATAATAATAATAATAATAATGCATTGATGCTATACGCATTTTATTTAATTAAAAAGAAGAGAGGGAGAGATGAAAATAAAAATTGCAGTATTTAAATGAATATTTTAGTGCGTTTTATTTTTCAAAATAAATGAAAATGCGTTTACTTACAATCAAGCGTTTCGGAATAGATCTTCGAATATTAATTTGTACCGTTAATGGCAATGTTTTGTTAATATCAGTAACAAAGATGTGTCGATTTTTATTTCAATTTTTGTATGTTACTGTTGGAATTACATAAACAGTTGGTCCATTATTTAAGGTTGTTACGTTTTATTTTCTGTCAAAATGACTCAAGAAGACGATGGCAATAAAAACACGTAAATTCTAAGTTTTGATAATTGAAAAATGTCTTATGGTATTTATTGTTATATTACAACATCATTGATTATATTTCTCTCCCGTCAATAGGGATGAATTGGTAGGTTGATATTGACTCTTTGAGATTCATGGGTTCATGACAAAGAGCAAAGTTTTATATCTGTTTGTATTCTTGGTAATAAATGTGTGGTTAACGCAGCCAAGTAATCGACAACAGAGCTAATTATATATTTGTAATGAGACATGGCGTTATAATAGATTACATAAGACATTTGGATTTTATCACTGGAAATTAAGTTGAAATGATTTATGCGGAATATGAGTCAATCGTTGTTTTGTTTAGTTTTGTTTTGAAACGCGTTTCATCGTGATTTTTAAAGGAGACATATTCTCATAATAACGGAATAACGGACTTTTGGTTTAAAGTCGGAGAACAAATAAAATGACGGAGTATTAATTATTATGAAAGACTGATGTCTTGTAATGGGAGTTAAAATGTTATTACGGAAGAATAACAAAATATTGAAAATGCATTATCATGTCATGTGAGCTGATAATATTTGTGACACAAGTGGTTAACTTGTTAAGAATCAGCGAATTATAAGTAACCCATATGGTAAAATGCTGTAAATGCATAGTGGGTAAATAAGCGCAGTGATGTAAGACGCGGTAATTAAAGTGCACATGGTTTAAATTACGAGACGCAGGAATGAGGCGTTCGGGAATATTTTATTTTGCTTTTGATTAAAGCGCATGGTTTAACATTATGAAATGATGCAGAAGGCGGAGAATTTTTATAAATACGATGCGCGTGGTTAAAGCGCACACAATTATCAATGCTATATTAAGAGGCGCGAGATAACGTCGCAATGAGTTATATGAATATTTTTATAAGCCGAGGGCAAAGGCGCGAAACATTGAATTTTTATTGACCAGAGTGTATATCGTTTCTGCGAATATTTTGATTATCATATTTTTCTCCTATCGATTTGCTGTTGTAATTGTAATCAATATTTACTGCGTGGTTTGAATTTAACATTTATATCATAAAGTGTGTAACTGAGTTGAAGAAGAAGTTATGTTCAATTGTCAAATCTTAAGTGTGTAATCATTCGGCAATCAGTTGAAATGGTAGGAAGTGCTACGATAACATAAACAAAATCATATTTCATTAAATTAGGGATTTTCTAAGGGGAATAATTCGAGTTAATCAAAGGCAGAAGTAGTGTTTGCACTAAAACATGATACAGTCATCACGAAAGAGGACACTTGCAACCATCGGTCATAACGGGAACGCTGATGACAACGACAGAGGCAACTCAAACACAACCACAACATAGGTCGGAAAATGTCCTAATCCCTTTGGTCTATCCACGAATACCTTGAAATGGAGTAAGCATCTCGACAAAACACTACGCCATTGATACGTCCAGAATCAACACAATCTACAGACTACAAACTACACAACAACCTCAATTACATCGTACCTTTCAACTTATACAAACTTGACAGAATTCATAAAATAATATCTGTATCAACACAGATTTCTTCCATGAACCTTTTTTATATTTACATTCTTTATTGAACAATTGGATTACTTGTATTTACTTCTACGACAACAATACCCAACGATGTACGATGTCAATAATTACATAAACGTTCAAGATACGATTGTTTTTACAAAAATGATGTCCAATTGTGAACAATACTACTTCCATCATATTCAGTGGTGAGCGTATTCAAATTTAAACTTATGTCAATATACAAGTGTGCAGCACCCATATCTACAACTTATAAACATTGAATATTATAATAACGCCTGTCTTAGTATCATTGTAAAAGATAAAGGCTATATATGTATATAAGACAATGCAGGAAAAAGTATCGCAAAACGCCACATGAGCGATTTCCTTGGATTCATTATCGTATGATATTCAACAACCTGCGTTCAAATAACGAAAATATTGTTGACCTTATTCGACCCTACTACATACACTACTAGACTACGTTATTATTACATCATCTACCTGGTGTGTGGACTCACATCACCCACCGGAACTCTGCAAGATTACATAATCTACCTGGTGTGTGGACTCACGTCACCCACCGGTACTCTACAGATTACATCATCTACCTGGTGTGTACTCACATGCCACCTCATCAAAACTCGATCAACAAACACAGACAATTACAACACACGACCTCTGTCGACTACTACACACGAACTCTTGGTCAACACATGGCTGAGTTCACAACTTTCTTTTGACTTGCTGGATAAGTCAAACTTCATTTAAATTCAAGATCTCGCACACAGTTAATCTTGAATTTTTACAATTCCATCTACAATGAGACTCAACGTATACACAAGACAACCACAAATATCTACGAGGAGAATCGACCCAGATGCCGGAGATGAATGGATTACAGCGACGTCACAAGACCAAGAAACAACCCAACAGGTTAAGCATACGTTTGCTACCTGTAGAGTCTTTTTTCGTCCCAAATTCAAAAGACTCGAACAAATACAACACACTAATTGCAAAAGTTGGTCACTTTAGTAACAGCCCACAATCACATACTGTGTTAGATTTTACTTATTTAGTTATTTACACTGTACTAAATATGAATAAGTCGGACAGACTAATGACTGATTATTTACTTAACACTAAATATGTGATGTGAACAAGACTAATGTCTGATTATTTATTAAAGACTAAATATTTGAATGTGAAGACATTATGGTGATAATTCGAAGACATTTACAGAGGAAAAAGTTTTTAATTAATTAACAATAATTAAAGTGAATTTATGACACTTGGGCTATTCAGTGACCACAACACACACAACAATGCAACACGTAGACTAGATACAATCACCTCAACTCTTATAGTTGATATATTTTTTTCATTGCATGAAAACTCATTCTAAATGGAGACAATGACTTAATTAACAATTACTGACAATTTTTACAGGATGACCATTCTCAAAACGAACAGATTACTGAGAAATGTGACCTCTGATGGATGACCACAAAGAACAATTTGATATCAATGTAGTTGTAAACTACACCCTGATGACTTAAAAAGCTTAAAAAATTGAAACATCAACAATGAACAATGAATGATAATAACTTCAACTTGAATTTTAAAATGATGATAATGCTATTATTATGATTTATTTTTTTAATATTTTTTTTATTACTAATTGAAATGTAATCCTTCGTATATGGATTTAGATGTCTATAATACATTATTTGTACCACATATTATAAGTAGGAATTAATGTAATAATGTTGTTTAAATGGAATCACACAATATAAGGGAATATACAAGGTACTGGTTTTGATATGTCAGTAAATGAGTAGACATACATGGAAGCTGAGATTATCACCCATGTCGTGAAGAGTTGAATTTGAGATTGAATAAGACAACGTGAGTATATCACAAATTGAATTTGAACCATCCTTTTTCACGCAATACTATTTATGTGTGATGGGATATGACGAGAATTAAACACTTTTATTGCTATGAAGATGGAATTTAAGGTGAAAAGATATTTTTTCTTTGAACTTTTCATTACTTGATATCTTACTGTCAATGTTGTAATGCCTTAAAAAGTATAATCGATAAATTTATAAATCTTTAATCAACTTTCGTGTTGGTAAATTTAAATTTTAATCACTTTTAAATGATAGATACCTTACTGTTGATGTTGTAATTTGAAAGAAAAAAAAAATCTATAATCGATATATATATCTATTTAGATGTTGTAATCAAATTTGATGTTTGTGAATTTATCAATGTTGTAATACTATAAAACCTATAATTGATATATATGAATGTTGTAATCAACTTTGGTGTTTTTGAATTTAAAGTTTAAAGTTTTTAAATATTTAACTGGTATAAATATTATCATTTTAACATTTATTTATTACATTTTAGTTGGACATTACATATATATTTAATCTCTCACTGTAATTTTTTTGAATTGAAATTGTTTTAAAGTCAATTTAAATTCTAAGAAAGGGGCGTATGTAAGAGAGTTAGCTTATAGCAAGTGGGTTTAATGAGTTCACAGTGCTTGTATATCAGTTAAACTTGGTCATTATATTGAGTAGTCTAGGACAGTTTTACGTTCCAAAGTTAAAGGATTGGTCATTATATTGAGTACTAGAAAATTACTTTCTTTGATCGGTGTTACTTGGTTATTGGGGATAATAGCATCAAATTATAGTTGGAATTTATTATTTGGGCGTACAGATTATTTGGGCGTACTGAACTAACGTTTACCAAAAGTAATATTATATCATAAAAGGCGGGGTTTAACACCAATATGTAGGAATTGACGTTTCAGGTTTGATTATGATTTGGTCTTACTCTTAGGGGTTGGATTATAGACTGACAGGGAACTGCCAAAACTGCAAGGGGGCGTGGAAACAATGGAACTGTGGGTAAAATTTTGATAGGGATAAAAGAGGATGTTTCGAGGAAAAGGGTAGGATTCAACTTGACCATGAGCTGCACACTTTAAACCTTTTGTGCTCACCATCATTTATTTGCTTTTACGAACTTAGAAATATTCCACGTATATTGAAAATGGTTACTTAGGCAAACTGACTTTACATGTGGACTGATTTTACGGATTTGGAATTTATGAAACTGATTGAATTATGACAATGCTATTTGATTTGGATTTGGAATTTATCATGATTTGGATTTTGAATTTATCACAAACAAAAAAACTGTAAGAAATGAAACTTGGAATCTGGACTTTTATTTGAATGTCTTGATATTGTGCATTCAATTATCATCACCGGCCCTTGAACTCTTTCGTCATTATTAACATCTACAACACAACGCAAAGGATAATACTACCATCTATCAAAAACACCACTATACGATCACAAGCCATTACATATGTGTGCAACTACGCAACATTTTGTTTTTAAGTTTACTCCAGATATGTAGATAATATGCGCTTGGCTAAGAAGCTCACAACATTGCCATCCGGAAGTATACCGGACCAACACACAAAACTATGTGTAGCCTTGAACGTTTATAGTCTGGATAATACAGTTTAGTGAGAATAAATTACTCATAAACGTGGATGGCAAAAAAAAAACCCCAATAACAAATACCCGAGTGACGTCATCTTCATTGTATCTATATTAGTGTTTGGATAATAAATACGCGATGTGTGGATAAAGTCAAATCCCTTTGATTGTCGGCAGGTGGTTGGGTGTCTGTGCTGCATGTGTGTGTGTGTGTGTGTGTGTGTGTGCTGCATATGTGTGTGTGCTGCATGTGTGTATGTGTGTGTTTTGTGTGTGTGTGTATGTGTGTGTGTGCTGCATATGTGTGTGTGCTGCATGTGTGTATGTGTGTGTATGTGTGTTTTGTATGTGTGTGTGTGTGTAGCCATCGATAACTTATAGATAGAATGAAGTTGACGTCACTCGGGTCTTTGTTATTGGTTTTGCTATCCGCGTTTATGAGTAATTCTCACTAAACTGTATTATCCAGATTATAAACGTTCACGGTTACACATAGTTTTGTGTGTTGGTCCCTCATACTTCCGGATGGCAATGTTGTGAGCTTCTTAGCCAAGTGCATACTATCGTAGCCATCGTTAACTTACAGCCTGACACTGACCAAAAAATGGTCAAAACTGCTAGTCTTTGGCCACAAAAGAAAATAAATCGTGAGTTGTATTCAATAGTTCAACCAATGAAATAACTTGTTTCCATGAGCTCTACTAACGACAACTCACTAGGCGGTGCACAAACCAAAACATGACGTCAAAAAACCAGTCCTTTTGAGTTTCAGCGTAGCCATCGTTAAGTTATAGCCTGCTACTGAAATCCAAAAGGACTGGCAGTTTGACGTCATTTATTTGTTTTTCACCGCCTACAGAGTTGTCCTTAGTAGAGCTCACGGAAACAAGTTATTTCATTGGTTGAACTATAGAATTCAACTCACGATTTGTTTTCTTTTTTGGCCAAAGACTGGCATTTTGACGTCATTTTTTTGTCAGTATCAGGTCATAACTTTACGAAGGCCACGATGTCAGTGCCAGGCTATAACTTTACGATGGCTACGGTGTGTTTGTTGGGGGGGGGGGGGGGGGGGGGGAGGGTGAGAGGTGGTGCGTGGGCTTTTATGTTAATAGGTGTTTGTGTATGTTTGGGTGTATGTATACGTGTCGAGGTGTGTGTGTGTGTGGTTGAGTATTGATGCATTGTGTTTAGCTCAAGAACGCACAACGTCCGCCAGCCGGAAATAAGGTACCAACACACAAAACATGTGTATTCTTCAGCGTTTATAGTCAGATTGATAGAATTAAGTGAGTACAAATCATAAAACACGGCTGGCGACAGATAGTTCGAAAATGACGTCACTCATGTCTTTGTTATTGTTTTTTGCCTTCCGCGTTTATGAGTACTTCTCACTAAACTGTATTAGCCAGACTATAAACCTTCAAGGTTACACATAGTTTTGTGTGTTGGTCCGTTATACTTCCGGATGGCAATGTTGTGAGTTTCTTTCCCAAGCACACAATATGTATAGATAGAATGCGGTTGGCCAAGGAGTTCACAACATTGCCATCCGGAAGTATAACGGACCAACACACAAACTCTGTGTAACCATGAACTTTTATAGTCTGGTTAATACAGTTTAGTGAGAACAACTCACAAACGCGGATGGCAAAAACAATAACAAAGGCCTGAGTGACGTCATCTGCATACTATCTATATGGTGACAACCACTCATAAAAATATCTATTTTAAAAAGCAATAACAAACAGCTGTGTGACGTCAAATTCGTTCCTTCTACATCGTGCCCTCATTGGATTTGAACACGTGATGTTTGGATCAGGATTTCCTATAGATAGTATGCACTTAGCTAGGAAACTCACAACATTGCCATCCGGAAGTATAACGGACCAACACACAAAACTCTGTGCAACCATGAACTTTTAATTATAATTTTATAGTCTGGTTAATACAGTTTAGTGATAATTACTCATAAACGTGGATGGCAAAAAGCAATAACAAAGACCCGTGTGACGTATTTTTTAACGTAGATGTTTGTATCCTTATTCTCTACGCCATCGGTATATTAAAAGATATAAATCTATAGGACAGGGCGAAAGGGTTAATATGAATTGCAGAAAATGGAGCATTCGGCTGTGACGTCATCCTGGAAAACTCCAAATCAAAGATTGCGATCCCGTGACGATGTCAACAAGTAAACAAGTTGGTCTCTTCCCCCACTCAAGTTACCGCCATAGTGACGCATGCGCAGCAAATCAGTCCCATTCATTCATTCATTCAGTCATTCAGTCATTCATTTGTTATTGCTTTTTGACATCCGCGTGTATGAGTAATTCTCACTAAACTGTATTAACCAGACTATAAACGTTCAAGGTTACACACAGTTTTGTGTGTTGGTCCGTTATAGCCTACTTCCGGATGGCAATGTTGTGAGCTTCTCTGCCAAGTGCACACTATCTAAATCACATGTTTGTTCTTCACTGTATTTAATCTATCAGTAGATCGCCGTTCCTTTCGTTTCCCGTCTACGCGTTTCAAAGTACAAGTCGAGCAAGATGAGATTTCAGATGAACCTGAACACCGTGTTAGACTAGAGTAGGAACAAATAATAGTTCTTCTTCTTTTAAATCAACGACTTCCTTTTCATCATCATCATCATCATCATCATCATCATCATCATCATCATCATCATCATCATCATCATCATCCTTCCTCTTGTTCTTGTTCTTGTTGTTGTTATTGTTCTTCTTCTTCTTCTTCGTCTCCTCCTCCTCCTCCACCTCCTCCCCTCCTCCTCCTTCTCATCACCCTTCTCCAAGAACCCCCCCCCCCCCCACCACCACCAAAAAAACCCCCCCAAAATACAAAACAAAAAACAAAAAACAACAACAACAAAACGACAACTATAAAATAAAATCCAAACAGAAAGAAAACAAGCCCAAAGCAAGCGACCTTCCACCGTTGCTATAATTCATGTTCCACCCATTAATTCCATTCCCAGTCCAAAGAAGCTCCAGATGCTTATCTTGTCTAATTCAAACAATGACGGGCTGAGAAATGAATTAAATGCACAGCTGTTACGATGTCTTGTCGTTGGTTGTTTTTGGTTTTATTGTTATGATAAATTCAGTATTTTTGTGTGTGATTGGGGGTGTATGACATAGAGAGAGACTGGAGAGGAGAGAGAGAGAGAGAGAGAGAGAGAGAGAGAGGGTGGGGGGGGGGGGGGGGGGGGGTGGAGAGATAGATGTTTGAATCTGTGCAAGATATGTATCTCTTTTTGTCTCTCTCTCTCTCTCTCTCTCTCTCTCTCTCTCTCTCTCTCTCTCTCTCTCTCTCTCTCTCACTCGTAATATATATATATATATATATATATATATATATATATATATATGTGTGTGTGTGTGTGTGTGTGTATGTGTATGTTTATGTTAGTCTGTGTATTTATGTGTGTTAAGTAAAGGCATAGAAAGTGAAATTTGTAAACGAAGAAATGGGAGTGTTTGGGCGGTTGAAAGGAAAACGACACAGAATTATTTCAGGCTCCATCATATATAAAATGTAATTGGCTACACTCGTGTCTTTGTTATTGCTTTTTGCCATCCGCGTTTATGAGTAATTCTCACTAAACTGTACTATCCAGACTATTAACGTTTAGGGTTACACATAGATTTGTGTGTTGGTCCGTTATACTTCCGGGTGACAATGTTGTGAGCTTCTTAGCCATACGGATACTATTTATATTTCTGAACAACCGCTCTGCTCTCCACACCAGATTTCCCATTGTCAACTGGAAAATCAACCATAATAAGTTCAAGACATAAACAAGAAAAAGTAGAGAAAATGATTAAAATAAAAAACGAAAACAGACTATCAGTAATAAAATTTATTTTTTAATTTACGCTATTAAAATATATTTCGTTTATATTCATGAAGATTTTTGTTTTTAAGGGTTTTACGGCGCTTGCAACACATTTGGGTCATATCAGCGCCAGTAAAAAGGATGAAAATTATATAGTAAAAACATTCTTGATGTACAATTAAAAGGACTTGAGAAAAAGTAAGACAAAGGAGAAATGGTTCAAATAGGGAATAGATTTAGATTCCAAGAGCACACTATCTAAGTACTTAGTTTGAGATTACCTAAATGTTTCACCCAGACAACAGCACAAGATGCCACTATGTGGAATACACTCAAATGTTTAAAAATCATATGTTAAAAATATAAAAAATAACAGTACATTACAGAGAAATGATTTACAATGAAAAAAATATCATCTCCCAAAACTATAACTATACATTCAACTGTTTCCCTCCCAGCCAAGTACTCCGACCAGGGTCAGGACAAAACTTAGTAATCTCATCCCAAGACAAATACAGAAATCAATTGGGAAACAGATACAGGGGGATAGAAGACACAGCAAGTACCTCCCTGCCCACGAAAGGAGGTCAGAAACCCCACTCATATATATTGATGAAGAGGTAAATATAGTAAATATTTGTACGATTAGACATTTCCATAACATTCGTTAAAATGGGGAATAAGGAGTATTTATGGCAATTTATTATAGGGTGATATAAATAATATACAGTGTATAATGCACGACTCTATCAGAAAACGTGTTCCATATGACATCTAACTGCCATCATCAAAAGGAATTTTGTATAAATTGATAATAGCAAATACAGAAATGATAGTCATAATGATAAATGCAAAAATTATTATAATTTAGTAATAATAGTAATTTGATATAATAATAATAATAATAATAATAATAATAATAATAATAATAATAATAATAATAATAATAATAATAATAATAATAATAATAATAATAATAATAATAACAATAATAATAATAATAATAACAATAATAATAATAATAATAATAATAATAATAATAATAATGATGATGATAATAATAATAATAATAATAATAATAATAATAATAATAATAATAATAATAATAATAATAATAATAATAATAATAATAATAATAATAATAATAATAATAATAATAATAATAATAATGAAGAAGAAAAAAGGCGAAGAAGAAGAAGAAGAAGAAGAAGAAGAAGAACAAGAAGAAGAACAAGAAGAAGAAGAAGAAGAAGAAGAAGAAGAAGAAAATCTCACACATAGTAATTTGATATTATAATAATAATAATAATAATAATAATAATAATAATAATAATAATAATAATAATAATAATAATAATAATAATAATAATAATAATAATAATAATAATAATGAAGAAAAAAGGCGAAGAAGAAGAAGAAGAAGAAGAAGAAGAAAAATCTCCGGACCCCCCCCCCCCCCTCACCCCCCTTCCCCCACCACCCTTCTTCCAGCTCTATATTGAAGAAGACAATCTAGAATTTAGAAGTCAGAGAGAAATAAAATCCTGGAATAGCACAAAACACTGATCAAAGATTGAGTGGAATGAGGCCTAGCGTTTGTGAAATCCTAACCTGACGACACTGAGCAAAAATACGTTACATAACCAGGCAAGCACCGTTGAATAAAAAAAGTCAGATTTATTCTGTCTTAGTTTTAAATTGACTTTTAAAAAAACAAAAAACAAGTATTAAAATTTCGACCATAAAACTCGCCCTTCAAATCATAACTGTCTACCAAAATTGCCATCATCTTTTCCACAACACTGAAATCGAAACTAGGTTACAAACGCTCACTATAACTATTATGGTATGCCCTGAGAAAATCAAATAGTTTTGACCATCAAACAACGAGTTTATATAATAGGGGGCAGCGTGGCTCAGCGGTACGGTCTTTACTTCGTACCCGAAAGGTACCGAGTTCGATCACCCGCCGCTGCGCTGTGAGGCCTTGAGCAAGTCACCTCACCCTAGATCAATTTGCGGCGCTGCACTGCAGCTGGCGCCTGGGTTATTCCTGTCTTCCCTTGGAATAGACCCTAGAGACAAATTTCCCCTATGAAATGAATAAAGTGATTTTTTTTTCCTGACACCAGACCAAAAAAAAAAAAAAACGCTTTATAAAAATGATTGAAAAGGGATAATTTTTTCTGGCCCTGTGAACAAACAATATTAGAATGTCCATTGGAAACAAAACAATATAAACGAGCATACATACATACAAAAAAATGTGTCACCTCATTATCGAATGATGGTGTCTCCCCCTCCCCCTCCCCCCCCCCCCCCCGCCCTTCAAACTTCACCCTCTTCCCACTTAAACCCTCTTCATCCTCCTCACCCACCCCACCCCTCCTCTTATTCATGGTTTGATTTCATTATATAAACGTAGTTTGGTTTATCTGCAGAAGGGCAAAGCCCGAAATTTGTTAATTTGTCTGAGTACTAAAGAAAAGGGAACAGTGCGGACAATGGAGGTTTCGGGTACAAACCCTTCGTCAGCACAACAATAAGCAATTTGAAAGTTTTTTAAAACGCCCATTTGTTTATTGTTTGTTGTTATGCTGACGAATGGTGTGTACCCGAAACGTTCATTGTCTGTACCGTTCCCATCCGAAGCATTTCCATTATCACCTTTTTAAAAGTATTTTTACAATCCCAGACTTCAGGCAGCCCCCCACAGCGTTCTACTTTATTTATACATGGTTTCACATTATTCACGTTTTTATTCTTTATAATTTTCGGAAATATAATTTGACTGACTCGCTGAGGTATCTTTAGCTTTTAACAAACAAAAACAATTAAAAATCACACACATGACGTCATAATCATCTATCGCTATACACACTTCATGTGTACAACACATAGTCTGATTTATCCTTCATACTTCTCATAGTAACACAATTCAATTTTGACAGGGTTCAAATCCCCGTCTGGGTGAATCTTACTGTTGTAGCTGTCACCGTTATCATCCCCAGCCGTATCCACCAGGAACCATTCCTCCTTGACCACCATTCCACGAATCTGCTGGCACTGGCCGAGGTACCTGTACAGGTAGAACGGCTTGGATGGTGGAAGAACCATGGGATTGCTGGGCGGGGCGTCGTGACGACAACAGTAGTAGATCCTGGTGTAGGATGAATAGTACCCGTCAGGCAGAACCCCGGATCTAGCCGATCCACTGTGCTTGTCGTCAAAACGCATAAACCCTGGTTCAAATCCTCCTGGACAGTAGCCTCGTTTTCGGTTGATGCAGTAGGATCCTTTGGGCCAAGCTCGTTCGGAGTGGGTGTTGTTGATGACGCAGAATCGCTGGTTGAAGAATTTCCCTGAGATGATGGGGGTGGAGAGGTGAGTGGTGGAGGGAATCTGACTCTCTGCATTCGTGAGGTGTTGGCGCGTTCCTGTGAACCAGTCGTGATCTGTACCGGCTGGGCAGCCTGTCTGAGGCATGAGGAGTCCGAAGAACCCGTACGGCCAGATGTCGGCGTCAAAGTCTGTAACGATCTCTGTCAAGGTGCATGGCGGTGGCTGCTCCACCTTGTATAAAGCTATGAGTTCGTCAATTTTCGATTCGATTTTGTCGAATCTTGCGTCGTTGTCCGCGAAATGTCTCTCGATTTTCTCTGTTTCTATTTTGGCCTTCCTTTGGGAGACTTCTAACAGTTGAAGTTTAATAGCGTCGAATCTCTCCTGAGCTCTTTCTCTCTGTTTATCAAGAACTTCTAAAACGTCTGTGATGCTTTGCTCGCTGTCTTGAAGTGTGAAAGGTTCGCTGTTTTCAAAGACAAAATCGCCATGTTCGTTTACCCCGACTACGTCACAGCGGTAATTTCCTGTCATTTCCTCCGTCGCCAAATTCCATTTGATTTTCAGATAAGCTGTTGCCGGGTCTCCGATCTCGCCAGAACCAGACGCGTCAGGATCGCTAAGAATTTTGATGTTCGTCTCCATGATTTTCCCAAGATTTTTCCACGTTCCGTCCTTCGCTTCCTTGGCGATTCGAATTCGGGTGACCTTGGCGATATCGGTTGGGTCTTCCCCCTTGTTGTTGCATTCCAGCTCAACGTTTTCTGTGTAGAAGATTTCAATGTTTTCTGGTTTGAGCTCCAGATGGAAAGCTTGTATAGACGTGATGCACACCAAACAAATCAGAGAGAGTGTGAAGGCTGTTGTGGTGCTGAATGGTGTAGCGGAACTCATGTTGGTGAACGACTGGTGACGTCAATAAAATCTCACTGTATTTGGTTACCTTGTTTTTCTATGGAATACACAAGTCACAAGGTGACATTGAAATGTAAAAAAAAGGTGAATTTTTGCCCAATAAATAGCTTTACAAGGTGCCCTAAGCCCACAGCCACACTTATCATAGTGTAGAATGAGATTTGCCGCCTTTTTCGTGTATTTATCGCAAATATGTTCCTACAGTGACATCTCTGTAGTATTAAATAAATAAATAAATAAATAAATAAATAAAAAGATATATAATTAAACAAATAAATCAATAAATATATATATATATATATATACATAATTTTTTTTAAAATATTTAAAAAGTAAATATACCTAATAGTCTTCATTGGATTTCTTTCAAATTCAAAACAGAAATAAAACTTCTTTAAACGTAGACTATCAAAATTTATGAATGTGAATTGAGAAACAAAAAGGATACAGAGATTTTCAAACCCGTATATACATATATATATATATACACACATCACTAAACATGCTCAAGGCGTTGACAAGGGGTAACTAGCCAACACTAATACTTAACTTGTAGAACGATGCATGACGCCTCTAAAACGATATCACATTACTAGTTCCGACTTAGACAACGTTGTGAACGACCAGGTACTCATTATACACCTAAGTACGGTGGGATAATGTACTAAATCCAATATTTGATATCATAATATTTGTTTATATGTAAATATGTGAAAAGTGTGTATGAAAACGAGATCGGACATAGTAGAAAGAAGAATACGAAGGGAAAACAACATCCACTCATTGCCTTACCTGCCTTGTCTTACACTAACTTGAGCTTTTTGTATAGCGCAATATCCACCAAACGTGCTCAAAGCGCTTTACAATGTGTCCCTACCAACAGCAACACGTAACACGTAGAACGAGACATGACGCCCGTTAAGCGATATTACATTTTTTTCCGACAGGGGCAACGCTGTTAACGGCCATGCACTCATTTTACACCGGAGTACCGTGAGAGAATGTGTGTATAGAACCTTTTCCAGGGACTCAACTATGCGCCGAGCTAGGCTCGAACCCAGGACCTTCCTATCCGAAAGCGAGTGTCATACCACTAGACCACGTAGCCGCACACCCGTGTAGTAAAAATAGTCATTCAGAGTCATTGAGTCCATTTAGGCAGAGCGTATCCCAGTTTTTCTAGCGTGCAAATAATGACAATAGCAATCGCTTGCTACCCTTTGGATAGGACGCTGGTCTATCGCAAAATATTATCCACCATTTCAAAGAGATCCCAGTTTACACAATCACGGTTGGATGGACAAAGTGATCAGAAGGAGAAAAAGAAATCTCGACTGTACCCGGGATAGATCTCGGTCCCTTTGCATGTGAAGGAAGTGCTCTACCAACGGAGCTTTCGAGACCCCTTACACCAGTGCATGTTCTCTAATGTGTCACTTTTATGTGAAAATGAAAAAAAAATCTCACTATTCAACTATATTATGTCATAGCCTTTATCACATCGGGATGCCATTCAAAACAAACATCATGTATTCAGCTGCTTTCACATAATCATTTTACCAATTTAACTGCACGTAGTATATATATATATATATATATATATATATATATATATATATATATATATATATATATATATATATATATATATATTATATGTATGTAATTTATATCTGATTTATATACTTGTCATGCGTAGCAGTAACATATAGAATTTCCTCATTTCCATCTCAATGTGCTCCTATGGAAGGTCTGCGCGGAATCGGCGCTATGTTATTATTATTATTATTATTATTATTATTATTATTATTATTATTATTATTATTATTATTATTATTATTATTATTATTATTATTGTTATTATTATTATTATTATTATTATTATTATCATTATTATTATTATTATTATTATTATTATTATTATTATTATTATTGTTATTATTATTATTATTATTATTATTATTATTATTATTATTATTATTATTATTTATTCATTCCCAATTTAAACCGTTTAGAGACGGGAGGTAACATATCATGTACTCACCTCTGTAAATTATTCCCAAAACGAATGTTCTATTTCCTCCAACCCGTCGTCAAACACTGACTTCACGCAGACTACGTTGATACCCAGGCCGTTGTCAGACCGACGAACTCCAGACTTGACGAGACACAAATTCTTCTACTCCCACAACAACATCAACAACAATCATAATATTCTCGTGCTCTGAAAAAAAAATAGGCTTTTAAAAATTTGGCCAGAAAGCCAGTACTTCAAATATCATTGGATAAAAATGACCCTTCATCCTGTCAAGACATCCCAAACCTTCTAATTCAAAGAAGTCCCGGGTTTGAAAGTTGTTGAGAAGATAAAGATCATTTGAATTGATCGATATTGGAGGTATAAGATTTCTGGCAGAAATGTTAGATACGTGTTTATATCAGAGGCCGGCACAATACTCCAAATTCTTGTTGTTTCCAACATGGCCAGATAGATAGAAGTTTGTTGGAAAATGCCAAAACGAAATACGAAGAGTTTCAGTGGATGTATTTTATTATTTTATTATTATTAATTATTATTATTATATATTTATTATTGATTATTATTATATTATTAATTAATTAATTATTATGTAAATGTAGTAATCATAATATAGTATGTATATATAGTTTAGTATATTAGTAGTATAGTATAGTATGTATTATAGTAGTAGTAGTAGTATTTATGTAGTATAGTATTTATTATAGTGTATAGTAGTTTATATTAGTTAGTATGTAGTAGTAGTAGTAGTAGTAGTTAGTATAGTAGTAGTATAGTAGTAGTATGTAGTAGTTAGTATAGTAGTAGTTAGTAGTAGTAGTAGTATTTAGTAGTAGTAGTAGTAGTAGTAGTAGGTAGTAGTAGTAGTTAGTAGTAGTAGTAGTAGTAGTAGTAGTAGTAGTAGTAGTAGTAGTAGTAGTGTAGTAGTAGTAGTAGTAGTAGTAGTAGTAGTAGTAGTAGTAGTAGTAGTAGTTAGTAGTAGTAGTAGTAGTAGTAGTAGTAGTAAGTGTAGTAGTAGTAGTAGTAGTAGTAGTAGTAGTAGTAGTGTTAGTTAGTAGTGTAGTAGTAGTAGTAGTAGTAGTTAGTAGTAGTAGTAGTAGTAGTAGTAGTAGTAGTAGTAGTAGTAGTAGTAGTAAGTAGTGTAGTAGTAGTATTTAGTAGAGTATAGTATGTCGTAGTAGTAGTAGTAGTAGTAGTAGTAGTAGTAGTAGTAGTAGTAGTAGTAGTAGGTAGTAGTTAGTAGTAGTAGTAGTTAGTAGTAGCAGTAGTAGTGTAAGTAGTAGTAGATATTTTTATTTATAGGGCACCAGTATCCACAAGTAGTGCTCAGAGGTGCTGTACAATAGTTTGTTGTTTGTTTGTTTGTTGGGTTTTGTTTTTTTTTTTGGTTTCACACAAGTTCATTCATTTGGGTACAAAATCTCGACTAAAGTCACACACACACACACACACACACACACACACACACACACACACACACACACACACACATATCTTGGTCGATGTTCACATAGAATCACGATGAGCAGAATCAAAAAGATGGTTTGAAGACCGACAGACTTTCACATTGTCGGGTTTCTGGTGATAAAGAATTCCATATGATTGGAACCGAGAAGGCAAAACCACGCTTAGCAAACTTTGTTCTTGGGATGTTTTTTCTCCATTAGCGAAGAACTAACAGATCGCAGAGATCGAGTTTGTCTATATTCCCCCACCATGCATTCAAGGTATTCAGGTGATGTATGGGGAAGGCAATTGTAAACAAAACTAATGAAGTTATCTTGATGATGGTTCTGATTTGATGTGGTGTGATGGCAGTAGTTTGTCCCCACTATCAACTTTCATCAACCCGTTCAGGACATTAAAAAGATTCTTATTGTTGCCTTTACTGTCGTCCACTTAGTCTCTGATAGTTGTTCGCGGGATCGAGCCCCCGTCGCCGCGAAAGTTTTAAATTCTCTGTTGTCTTCTGGCACTTTTCTACTCACTTCATTCCTTGTTGTTATTTACACTTTACACTAATTTCTGTAATCGTAGATAGCATAAAAACATTCTCTATTAATTTTGAAATGAAATGAAAGTTCGAGATTGGCCTGTTGACGGATTGATAGTTGGGACAAACTACTGCCATCACACCAAAACAAATCAGAACCATCATCAAGATGACTTCATTAGTAAAATTGCTATCATTCGATCCAACATGGACAACACAGTCAACACCTCTGAATATGAAGATAACATACCACCTATGTCATGCTCACTGTCCAATTTCTGTATCCAGTTTATAATTCAATTAATCTTAAGGTTTTAAGTATTTTCTGAAATGCATATCAAATTTTGTATCAAAAATTGATAAAAATAAAATCGTGAAATTCGGGTGTACTTTTTAAAGTCTTTTTTTTTAAATGCAGGGGAAATAACTCTTCTTTCTTATGGTTTATTTAAAAATAGTAAAGTTAATTCCCTTATCATGACATATAAAAATCCAGTTCTACGTCGCTCCAGCGGCTTCTTTTATTACAGGGGAAATAACTCTTGTTTTCTTATGGTTTATTTAAAAATAGTAAAGTTAATTCCCTTATCATGACATATAACTATGTAATAGAAAATGATGTTGTCCCTTTCACAATGATTCTCTTCCTTATCTCTTCTCCTTTCTTAGGAGAGAGTAGTAGATTCACCGCCTAGTGAAAAAAGCCCGAGTTCTTTCCCATTCGCGTAAAAGTTTATTTTTCTTTACAGTTGGTAATATTGATATCTTAAAAATAAATTTGGCCGATTGGAATTTCAATTCGACTTCTTGAAGGTCATTCAGAGGTCAATCAAGTTCAAGGTTAGCTATCATCATCATCATTGCCTTTTTCACCCTGGGTCAGGGTATAGGCCACAGACAAACAGTTTCCATCCTTCTCTATCCTGAGCCAACTTTTTTATCTCATTCCAGGTCTTAGTCTTACCACTTCTCTGTATATCAGCTTCTTTAATTCTTCTCCATGTTCCTCGTGGCCTTCCCCTTGATCTTCTGCCCTGAGGGTTCCAGTCCAATACTTTCTTTGTTATAGTTGAGTCATTCTTTCTAAGCGTGTGTCCAATCCACCTCCATCGTCTTCTTCCTATATCCTCTCCCACTGGTTTCTGCTGTGTTCTTTTCCATACTTCTTCATTTTTTATTCTATCCATCCATTTTATTCTGAGTAGCTTACGCATGCACCTGTTTACGAAAATCTGTACCCTCCTTATACATGCCTGTGATGCGTTCCAAGTTTCACATCCATACAGTAGGACAGACTTCACGTTTGAGTTGAAAAGTCTTAGCTTTAGTTGAAGGGAGATATCTTTAGTTCTCCAAACTCTGTTCAAAGATGTGAATGCAGCCTGTGCCTTTCCTATTCGTGCTTTCACCTCTGCTTCCGTGCCTCCATCCTTGTCAATTATACTTCCGAGATAGCAGAAAGTGTCTATATCTTCGAGTTCCTGATCTTTTACTTTGATCTGCTCCCTTTGACGCGTACCTATCCTCAAGACCTTTGACTTTGCAGGGTGGATTCTTAGACCAATTGATTCCGAGAGGCTGTTTATAATTGTGTTTTTTTGCTTGCATCTGGTCCTGGGTGTGGGACAAAAGAGCCAGATCATCTGCAAAATCCAGATCATCCAACTGTGTCCAGGGGGTCCACTGTATCCCATTTCTTCTCCCTTTGGAGGTTTCCTTCATTAGCCAATCAATGGCAAGGATGAACAGGAATGGTGAGAGCAAGCATGCCTGCTTGACACCAGTCTTAATTTCAAAGCTGTCAGTAAGCTGATCTTCATGTACAACCCTGCAACTTGATCCTTCATACATTTCCTTAATGAGGTTTACTATCTTTTCAGGGAGTCCATAATGTGCCAGAATTTTCCACAATGTTGCTCTGTCAATACTGTCGAAAGCCTTCTCGTAATCCAGAAAGTTGACAATAAGAGGAGAGTTCCATTCTATAGACTGTTCCACTATGACTCGCAGAGAGGCAATCTGGTCGGTGGTTGAACGGTTTTTCCGAAAACCTGCCTGTTCGTCCCGCAGTTTAGCATCTGTTGCATTCTTAATTCTCTCTAAAATAATACGGTTGAAAACCTTTCCTGGGAAAGAAAGAAGAGTGATGCCTCGATAATTATTACAATTACTGAGGTCCCCTTTCTTTGGAAGCTTGATAAGATGTCCTTCCTTCCAATCCTTTGGGAATATCCCGTCATTCCAGATTCTCTCAAATAGTGGGTGCAGGGCCTCAGCATTTCTTTCCGCATCAACTTTTAGAGCCTCCGGTGGAATCTGGTCTGGTCCAGCAGCTTTCCCCCTTTTCATCTTGTTAATGGCACCCACAATCTCTGCTATCGATGGTGGATCACAGCTAATTGGTAGCTCATTCCTTGCAGGCAAAATTTCTGGCTGGTTGTCTGGTGGTGGTCTGTTCAGAAGGCAGTTGAAATGTTCCCTCCATCGTTCAGATTGAGCCTCTTTTCCAAAAATAGTTTTCCCATCTTTGTCTTTGACTGGTACCTCTGGTTTCCCATATTTTCCAGCAAGTGTCTTGGTAGTTTGATAAAGGATCCTCATGTGTCCTCCAGTCGCTGCTGCTTCTGCTTTCTCTGCAAGTCTGTTCATGAATGCTTCCTTGTCTTTCTTCACAGATCTTTTGACTTCCTTAGCTATGGCTCGATACTGCTCTTGTGCATCCAGTCTTGAAGCCCTTGTTCGGCTTGCATTCACTTGTTCCTTCCTTGTTCTCCTCTTTTCAATAAGGTCCAAGGTGGTTGGACTTATCCATTCTTTATGTTCCGATTTCTTTACCCCCAATACCTCGTGGCAAGTTGTTATGTAGACTTCCTTGATCTTTGCCCAATGTGACTCTACATTTATGTCCTCCTCGAGCTCAGTAAGAGGTTGGAATCTATTACTCAATTGTAGTTTGAATTCCTCATTCTTTTCCCCATCAAGTGCATTCACCTCGAATTTTCTTCTTGTATGTGATCTAGCCCCGTGTTTTCTGAGTCGGAGCTTAAGCTTTGCCAATAGCAGGTGGTGGTCTGATCCAACATCTGCCCTCTCCGTACTGTCACATCTTCCAATGAACGTCTGAATCTACGAGAGATACAAAAATGATCAATCTGATTCTCTGTCACACCATCTGGTGAGACCCAAGTTGCTTTCTGGATCCTCTTATGGGGGAACACTGATCCTCCAATCACCAAACTGTTGAATGCACAGAAATTTGCAAATCTCTCACCATTATCATTCATTTCTCCCATGCCATGACGTCCCATGATACCTTCATAGCCTACGTTATCCTGTCCCACTTTTGCATTAGCATCTCCCATCAATATGTTGATGTCTTTCCTTGGCAACTTGTCAATGACTTGTTGTAGCAGACCATAAAATGTATCTTTGTCCTCATTTGTTGCATCATTTGTTGGGGCATAGATCTGTACAATGTTCATGCTGATCTTCTTACTCCGTGTTGTAAAGGACGCCATGATGATCCTTTCTCCGCATTGTTCCCATCCTCTCAGTGACTTCTGGGCAAACTTGCTTAGAATTATTCCGACTCCCTGTGTATGAATCCTGTCCCCTCTCCCTGAATATAAAATCTTCTCCCCAGACTTGAGGTGTTTCTGTCCGGATTGTATCCAGTGGGTTTCGCTTACTCCAAGTATATGCAGCCTGTATCTTCTCATCTCAGTCACAACTTGAGAGCTTTTTCCTGCTTCATACATGTTGCGAACGTTCCACGACGCAATTCGAAGCTGCTTGTTTGGCGAAGACGTCATCGGGTCAGCAGAGTCCTTTCGGCTTTGTCTGTTGTCCTTCATAAATTCTGTAATTCCAGAAACTCTTCGGTCGCCCAAGCTAAAAAAAGGATTTAGTTTGTCTGTCTGTGTTTCTGTAACGGTTTGAGTTTAACGGAAAGGGGTGTTAACCCTTTGCCAACCCCCAACCTGGAGGACCAGGTGACTCAAAGATGGGGGAATCACACACCATTAGTCGCCTTTTACGACACGCTGGCTTGGCGTTGGGCTATTCTTGACCCTCTCAGTTGAGGGACCCCGGACACCACACGGGGTAAGGTTAGCTATATTAACATTTAATTATTTGCAAGTTATCGATATTGTATGAAATCTTTAAGAACATAAAAACTTTATTGTATGTTAAACACATTACACGTGCACTTCGATTTTGTACGAGTTATTGCCCTTGATTTTATTTTTAGATGAACAAAAATATTCCTCTTTATAAGATAACTTCCAAATCACACTTTATCTTCTACTATTCAAAAAATACCGTTTACTGTTTTGGATGTCAGTAACAAAGAAATAAAGTTAAAAGCAAAATATACAATATTTGATTGAGTTATCATTCTTTATGTTAGAGTCACTAAACAGTGCAAAAACTCAACTTGTTTCACACTCGTGTGTAAGTTTGTTTTTCTTCAAAGTTAGTAAGATCGATATCTTTGAAAAAAAAAGTCGGCCGATTGGAATTTCAATTCGACCACTTGAAATTTATCCAGAGGTCATTCAAGTTCAAGGACAGTTACATTTAAAATTTAAGTACTTCTACACTTGTATAATATTTAAAATTTTAGAAAAGGAAATGAAAAGTTTATTTTTTGTTGACCAATTCACAGGCACAGCTTGTGATGGATAAACTCAAAGAGGGAAAAGGATTGTATATGACATTTGGCAAGCATCTTTGTAATGGGATTTCCGTGGGACAATGAAACCACGAAGAAGGAGACACCCCCATATTGGTGGTCCATATTTTGCAAGCCCTTCAAACACAATCTTTCCGACCAAGACAGACCTCGAGATATTGATGTTGTTGTCATCCTCTTAGCCAATCATCATTATATAATTGCAGCTTATATTTGCATTCAATCTTATAAGGGAATCAAAGGAAGCATTTAATCTGAGCACGATTGCCACAAATATTGGCCAAGAGACTTGTAAATTCTTTGTATTGTTTCATGCATTTACGGGTTCTGTCATCACATCTGCTTTCAAATTTAAAGGGAAGCGGCCATCGTGTCGTTAGTTGTCTTGGTTTAAACATGTTTCCACCATGAGACATTGACAAATACCAGGATGCAATGAACTTTGGATGGAGACAGAAGGAGAGGACAAAAGTTCTGGATGGATAGGCTAAAGGAATAGACAAGGATGGACATCCCAACACTAATGAGGAAATCTGACGACAGATCTTGATGGATGACCCTTACTGTTGTCATCTCTCATGTCTCATCTACGACACCTCAGAATTAGGTGATGTGAGGTTCACGTTATAACATCCTTACCAAAGCCACACTGTCTCCTGTTATTCATGAATTGCCAAATATCGTGAATGCTCCATTCAGATATCTCAAAGTCTCTATATGACTCTGTGTATGCCAACCAATGCCAACGATATAATGGTGAAGCCAATGAACACAGTATTGATCTCGTAAGGATGAACATTTCCATCCACAAAACGGGAGACGTTGACAAAATCCTTCCAACAAGTGGTGTTCTGCATCAGCACTTTGAAAGGAATGTCTTTCAAGCGAGTATTTGGGCCACATTCAATGAGTCATTTATGTCTTACCAAATCCAAATAATGCGAAGGAAGATATTGATAGACTGATTCATGTTTTAACCACGCTGGTTGAAGCCAAAGCTTTCTTCCATACTAATCGATACTAATCGGATGTTCCGCTTTCCGATGCAAATGTAAGAAGGCAACAATGGACTGCAACATGTTTTGTAAATGTCATATACAAATTAAACATCCCTCTTAAACAAAATTGGAAAAACTTGGCCATTTCTGTCCATACCTGTACATTTTTTCTTTATGAATCATTGTTACCAACCTATAATTTCATGGTGTCTGGTTCTTAAACAACATAAATTATTTTAAATATGAAAACGTTATTTTGAATAACACCGTCGAATTATATTTTGTTTAATATATTAAGTGAATATTCTGTTTAGAAACGTTTGCAATAGTGCATATCATGTACATACAATCTCCCCTGAATAAATGGAGTATATGATTAAAAAGCTCAGATCTAAGTCTAGTACTAGATAACATATATTTCACAACGAATAAATGTGACGATTTTCAAGAAAAGAAAAGAAACAATTGTAGTTTTGGTAGAAATTGTTAAGACATTTGACAAATACATATAAATCAAGGGGCTTCTCCAGAAAATCAAAAAGGCAAATATCTCACACAGAATGTTTGAGTCATGTACTCCCTGAACAGATTAAATGGAAGGCTCGAGTTGGAACGGGAAGTGGAAGGACTGATAAGCCGTAATTTACAAATAATGTTTATCTCTTTAGTTGTCGACTGAATGTTGTTCTGTTAACAGTTTTCGAGGCATTTCACAAGAAAAAACTTGCTGCAGTAAAAATCTGAAAAGTACAATTGACTCTTTTGAATTGAGAAAAGTTACCTAAGATTTTTGGATTCCGGTTCATAACATGTCAACAATATATCTTGTTTTTTTTGGCAGGTATTGATTTCTCAATAGCCTACGAGTATTATAATTAGTTAGAAGTTTTAATGGGCGATAACTTCATTGAATATCATCTGATTCAGTTGGGTTCAACAAATTATTTTTGATTTATTCATTTGCTCATATTTTTTCTTGAAAAGTATTGTTTTATCAACAGTTTTCTAGATGTTTCACAAATACATACTTGTTTTTTGGGGGTTTTTTTTCCAATGTGAATAAGGGCGATAACTCATTTGAAATGTGAATAAGAGCTAAGATTTCTTTATATAGAGACTAAAGATACATAACCAAAGGTTTGTTTTCGTCCTTAGAGTGCTATACATTTCCTATTATCTTTTGAGTTCTATTTTTAGTAACAGAATTCAATGGGCGATAACTCCTTTAACTATGTTCCGATTTTTTGCAATTTAGAAAACATCTTACTCTCTGTGTGGGCTGTTATTTGTTCTCATTACAAGTTAGAATCTTTAACCGTTTAAGTGATATTCCGGAAAATAAGGCTATTTTTAGAAAGAAGATGCAAATAAAGGGACATAACTCCTTGACATGATTTATGAATTTAATTATTTTATTCTTAGTTGATATATTTATATCCTATTAGAGTTTTTTGGTTATTTATAAGTTATCAAAGTCTTGATATTTTGGGACCTCTGAATTTAACCATGATTTCACCTTCATTGACCTCTATGTGACCTCTGACAGGTCAGATCCAAGTTCCAATCAAACAAAAACGTTGTTTGTTTTTTCTGCTTATTTGGCTTATAAAGAAAGTAAAAATTTTAGACAAATCCGAATTACGAATGACGGGGACCCTACTAGTTGATTAGAACTGCATGAAATGATTATGTGTCGTATTTGTTTTTGTTTCCATCACAGCATTTGACTGGCCTCTCTCATTGTATAAACAAGTTAACATTCTTATCCAACCACGTGCCATAAAATAGCCAGAAAAAGGAGTTTATTATTACGTAGATATTCTAGACTGACAAAAGTGATACCCGCCCAGATTTCATTTCAAGATTGATATCAATTATATAAGGAACGTTCAATAGCGATGCTTTGAATGCTCGACTGGTTGAGAATAATGCTTATGCAATGTGGAATGATGAAAGCAGGGGCTGTAAAATAGTGTACATACATTATAATCTTATAATAATAAAATCGCTGCATGTTTTTAAACATTGGTCTCATGTAAGGATACGTCAGCAGTAATGTGTAATATTATTCGTGTTGTTTGTTTGTCTCACGATTTTATTTAATTATCAATTTATAATTCAACCTATTGAATAACTATTATATTTATTACATCTTTAGATGATTTTACATTATTATTAACACCATTATAATTATCATTATTATTATTATTATTATTATTATTATTATTATTATTATTATTATTATATATTATTATTATTATTATTATTATTATTATTATTATTATTATTATTATTATTATTATTATTATTATTATTATTATTATTTAGTGTCGAGCGGAAGTCTCGATGATACCTCAAGTCATCGGCCACCAACACTCAAAACTTCCCGAACTCGATGACCAAGGAAAAGTCGGGAATTCCCGAGAAGTAGCACTTCAACTGAGCTTTGGATGGCTTTTTTGTATTAAAACTTAAAATACATTAAATAAATTCACTTTGTATAATAATAAAACATTGATACCTATAACCATTTTGATCTATTTACGACGTTTGTGTTTTGTTAGCTGTTTAAAATATGATATAACGTCAATACCCAATACCAATGACTAGGTATTGAATGAAAGCACCGATGACTAGAGTGATTCTCGAGACTTTTTTGAGTCTCGAGACTCAAAAAAGCATCGAGACGCAAAAAAGTCTCGAGCTTCGCTGGAATCATCGCCGACGAGAGAGGGGTGAACAATGCAGATAGTACACATTGTTAGTAACGCGTGCGTCGCTCGCGCAGTATAGTCTCGAGACTCGGGACTCAATACGAGAAGCATCGACGACCAAGATTCTCGAGACGAGAAAAGCATCGAGAACTAAGTGGAGGTCGGGAAGTTCTCAGTCGTCGATGACCTGACTTCTCAAAACCTAAAGCATCGTTGACCTTTTGGTGAACCCCTACCGGGTGCAGTACATCAAATAACTGACAGGGAAGACGCTCTTTGGTTGCCAATCATCAAGTAATTGTTTATTCAAGTCCTTTAAATCATAATATATCACAGACTTAGTAACATTAAACATGCAGTATAGAAATATACATAAACAGAAATATACGTTATGTAATATAACGTCAATGCACAAGTGTAGTTAACTAATGATACGAATATAACGTATTCTATTAATATATTCAATTGTGACATTATTTAGAAATAACTAAATGTAATTAAGTGTATTATTCATAGAAGTAAATTATTAGTTATTGCAAAGGGCAATAACTCAACAATAACAATACACCATAACACCTCCCTTCTAGCCTGAAGGATACTGAAGGTTTAACCATCAAAATATTAACATAGACACACATAATGTAACAGTCCACTTAAAACACTATTTCAAAGTTAATTTGAAATTCTATGTTACACATCCAGAAGATCGCCGTTACGATTAACATTTAAAAGTCCGTACGAACAATACTATTTCAAATGTCCGGTGATCACATACACTATATCAAGTCCATTTGAAGTCCATGCACTGGAATAATCTGTTACAAGAACGTGAGTCTCGTTGTCACAATTAGAATATAACCACTATGTTAACTACTGTGGCGTGTGCGCAGTTGGTCGACGTGTCTTCTCAAAGTAGGACCATCCGGCACGATTTTCACACCGAACATTCGGTTTCCAATCGCTGGCACCCACTTGTCCCTACGCCCCCTCTGAAAAGACAGGGCATAGCACTGGCTGTTCACTGTGAACTTAGTTTTCCTAGACGAGCGAAGATTTACACGGCTGTGGGGCAGGAGCACATCTATCTTCGCCCGTATCTGTCGACCAATCAGAAGTTCGCTTGGGCTATTGCCACTGCACAGGGGAGTTCTCCGGTACTGGATCAAGAACTCGTGTAAGGCCTCACTGGTACTGAGGCTGGACTTCCTTAGCGACTTTTTAAATGACTGTACCAGTCTCTCAGCTGCACCGTTGGTCTCTGGATGATACGGGGCTCCTTGTAGGTGTTGAATACCCCGGCTCTCACAGAAACTGGCAAACTCAGCTGACGAGAAGCACTGCGCATTATCAGTGACGATGGTATGCGGGTAGCCAAAATGCGCAAAATCCTCGTCCAGCTTTTGAATTGTCGCCTTCGTGGTGATGGATGTCATCTGGTGGACACACGGATATTTGGAGTATGCATCCACCATCACGAGCCAGTTGTGTCCTTTGAAATTCACGGCGTGGTCGATATGGACACGTTCCCATGGTTTGTCGGGCATAATCCATGGCTGTTTTGGAGGCAAAGGTCGGGCCGCATTCCATTTGACCTTCGTCACCGTCTTTACTCGTTGATGTTGACTTCTCTTCCGACAGGCAGACTTTATGTGGCCCTTAATGCCGCAGTGGTGGCAAAGGGCTTCCTTGTATCGACAGGCATCATTCGAGTGGTTCCCGAGGCACCGGTAGCATCGGGTTTTCTGGTTCCCGTTCTCCGCTGATTTTGATTGGCGGTTGATCTCTGGAGACGGTTCGTTATTCGCCGTGGGCAGCTTACGAGCCGGATTTCGATATTGCTGGAACTTAAACACATCGGCATTTGATGTGCCGACCGTCTCTCTGGCAACTTTTCCAGCCTCCTCCACTTCTGCGGCGATCTGAATGGCTCGATTGAACGTCAGCTCGTCGTCCTTTACTTTAAACAAGGCTTTGACGATAGCCTCGCTGTTGATCGAGCAAACGAATCGAGTCCTCATTGCCTCGTCCAACGGGTCCTTGATCGAGGCAAAATCACATGTAGCTGCCTCTTGCCGAATTCTCGCAGCTAACTCGTGGACAGTCTCTCCTGGCTTCCTTTCTGTTCGTGTCCAGAATTTGTAACGCTCCCGAACAACGAATCTTTTGGGGTTGAAATGGTCAACCATGTGCTGCTCGATCTCATCCATCGATAATTCGTTGACGTCCTTGGGAGGAACGCTCTGTGAAGCCAGGTTTGCCAGCAGCTTGAAGATGGCACACGATTGGTTGGTGAGAAAAATCTCCGCAATCCTGTCCGATGGAATGGAGTTGGCCTTTACGAACGTCTGGAAACGTGACCAATAGTCCGTCCACAGCTCTGCGTTTGAATCAAACTCGCCTGGTGTTGGTCACTGACGACTTGGGACGATCCATCACCAAGGCCATTAACGTTTCCATCTGTTGACGCTGCAACTCCATCTGCTGTTGTTGTTGGGCCATCTGATCACGCAATAGCCCGATGAGCTCCTCGTTGGTCCATGCTGCTCGTGTAGTCATGACGATACGTCCAAAGCAGCCAATGAACGATCAGCACGTCACTCCGCTAGTTGGTTTTCCGTGCTGTCCGATACAGCAAAGGTAGGTCAACCGTTTGACCCAGTTCCTCCTCGCACGTCCGACACGGCAAGGCAGGCTTGTCCTGATGAAAACGTCCAAAACCAGCCAATGGACGGTCAGTAGGTCGATACGTCCGACTCCGCTGGTTGGTTTTCCGTGCTGTCCGATACAGCAAGAAGTACGTCACCCGTCCGACACGGCAGGTACTCCTCGCACGTCTGTCACGACAAGCAATCACGTCCTGATGATTCTTCCACGTCTGTCACGACTGACAGTCACGTCCTGATGACTCTTCCACGTCTGTCACGACTGACAGTCACGTCCTGATGATTCTTCCACGTCTGTCACGACTGACAGTCACGTCCTGATGATTCTTCCACGGCTGTCACGACTGACAGTCACGTCCTGATGATTCTTCCACGTCTGTCACGACTGACAGTCACGTCCTGATGATTCTTCTAAAACAGCCAATGGACGGTCTTCCCTCTCAGCAAGTCGAAACGTCGCTGTACATACACGTCCGACTCCGCTGGTAAGTTGTCATTGCTGTCCGATACAGCAGGATAAGTAGGTCACGGCAGGTTCTCCTCGCTCGTCTGGCACGGCGAGGCAGGTAGGTCCCCCTCGCTCGTCTGGCACGGCAAGGCAGGCAGGTCCCCCTCGCTCGTCAGGCACGGCAAGGCAGGCAGGTCCCCTTCGCTCGTCTGGCACGGCGAGGCAGGTAGGTCCCCTTCGCTCGTCTGGCACGGCAAGGCAGGCAGGTCCCCCTCGCTCGTCAGGCACGGCAAGGCAGGCAGGTCCCCCTCGCTCGTCAGGCACGGCAAGGCAGGCAGGTCCCCTTCGCTCGTCTGGCACGGCGAGGCAGGTAGGTCCCCCTCGCTCGTCTGGCACGGCAAGGCAGGCAGGTCCCCCTCGCTCGTCTGGCACGGCAAGGCAGGCAGGTCCCCCTCGCTCGTCTGGCACGGGAAGGCAGGCAGGTCCCCTTCGCTCGTCTGGCACGGCAAGGCTCGTCCTTCTTCGTCCGGAGGCAGACCAGGGCAAGGCTCGTCCTGAGGTAGGGCAGGGCTCGTCCTTCTTCGTCCGGAGGCAGACCAGGGCAAGGTTCGTCCCTCTTCGTCCGGAGGTAGGGCAGGGCAAGGCTCGTCCTTCTTCGTCCGGAGGCAGGCCAGGGCAAGGCTCGTCCTTCTTCGTCCGGAGGTAGGGCAGGACTGTCCCCTTCGTGGGTTGGCAGTCCTTAAAAGGACTGTGATTTCATGTGACCCACAGCTGGAATCCTCGTCGCCACTGTTATGTACCAACCGCAGTACATAAAATAACTGACGGGGAAGACGCTCTTTTTTTTTTTTAAGACCCAGACCATACTATCTAATGACCCTCTTAATTAGTAAAAATTGTATTCGTTAGGTTAATTATTATGTGTTTAGTAGTAGTAGCAGTAGGAAGGCTTTGGCATTAACTGCTTCTGTATCGTACGTTACGATAATAATTTAATTTTTTTTTTTTATTTTTTTTTTTTTTTAATTTTTTTTTTTTTATAAATGAAATAATGGTTGAAATATTAATGTTGCCTAACGCGTTCATGGAGGGTGGGGGGTTAATTGGGCAGTTGGTCAGTTAGAGGTTATATTGGGTTGGTGGGTTGTAATAAATTTTGTTATTTTTTTTTTTTAGATGATTTAAATTAACAATTAAATAGCTGTTCATGGTTGGATGTGGAGAGTAGATAAAATGTGTTGCGATTGGTGGATGACAGAGATCCTGTACCAATCGGTTTATTGATGATTCAGGGCTGTTTGTAATGTTGTTTAGATAAATTGTCTGGGACTGACAGAGGTTTAGTAGGGGGGGGGGGGGGGGTGTTGGATTCTGAGGGTTTTGATTGGTGGGAGTTGAAAGGCTGCAGCCTATCAGCTGATCGGAATATTCGAACTTCTGTAATATGGGGTTATTGTGGAAATGAGTTTAGGTTTAGGTTTTAGGTTGGATGGGGGGGGGGGGGGGGGGGGGGGGGGGAGGTTTCTGAATTGCTTCTGTTGTTGGGATGGTGAATACACGGGTCAAACGTCTTGTGGGTTTATTAATTGTTGTGGTCGGTTGATGTTCTTGGGCTATTGCTAAATTGTGGGAGTAGATTGGAACTGGTGATGAAGGTGGTTATGCTTTTAAAAGGAAAACTTTTGATTAATTTGTTAGTAACCTATTCCCTTGCTCCCTTAGGAGTCCAAGGGTGGCCACCCACTTTCCCGCTCTCTAGCCGAGCGTCATTCGCTGCTTCAACTACTGTGCACGTGGTCTTTCCCTATGCAGCATTGGTTATTTTATTATTCTATGAATATAGTTAATTTTTCGATAAGGTTAGAATCGTGGGGGGGGGGCAGTTGTGACTGTGGGTGTACAAGGTGTACGTTTTAATATTATAAATATTGTAAA
>NC_088373.1:16808976-16836476 GCF_034508935.2 Berghia stephanieae | reverse complement strand
GGCTAACTATACTCCTTAGTCAAAAGAAACGAACCACAAACAGTTTTCAAAACACACTGTATAATCAGGGAGTTTTGATACGAAGTTGCACGACCTCCCCCGTATCATTGTGAACACAATCCAATCGAGGATATTGGGCCTAAATAGAGGGGAAGACTGATAAGAAGAACACAAAATTTTCTCTCACCGACGAGGCAAAAATTATATAACAAGGGAGACTAGGAAAAGGCATGCTCAAACTTTCGCAAACTGGAGGAACAATTAAATTTATTTGGACAGAGTGATGCTCGGAATCGTTCCATGTCTCCTTTTCATCATCCATGTCAATCAATAGATTTGAAAATTTAGAATGACGCTCACAAGTTGTTATTACTTTTTTTTTTTACCAACAAAGGCAATGCCCGTTATGGGAATCTTTTCCAAGGTCACAAATTTGTACACACAGGAAGTAAAATAGGACAGTGTCGTACTCTAAAAAAAAAACACCTTGAGAGGTGACCACCGTTTCCGTCAGCCCGTCCTATAAATATAATTCTCCCATCTAGTTGTTGAATTCTATCCAGTTGACATGGAATACTATTTGTTGTGTTCCGGGTGTTTACTTCGGCTTGCGTGTATTAGTGTTTTTACATGTTTGTATGTGTATGTGTGTGTGTGTTTGTCTGTGTGTATGTGTGTGTGTGTGTGTGTGTGTGTGTGTGTGTGTGTGTGTACTGTATGTGGAGGCAGAAGTAGAGGGTATAGTTGTTTCTAACAACAATAGATGAAGTGAATAGAAAAGTGCGAGAAGACAATAGAGAATAAAAAGATTTTCGGCGGTAGGTGGGGTTTGAACCCGCGACCTTATTGGTACGACAACTCCGCCTGGCCGGTGAGAGCGTGACTCTACCGCATGAGCTATTCACGAACCCAAAAAAAATCGTATCAAACTCAGGTCATTCATTACTAGATCCCTCTCTCACCGACTACTGGAGGTAGCGGGTACATCACACACAACCACAGCGAAGTTAGTAGGCCAGCGAAAGATAATTTTGTATTTTCCTACCAACTCACTCTACCAGACACCGTAATTTTTTTTAGTAAACCTATTGCTTTTATATAAGGAGATTTCAATCGGCTCGCACCATCCATCGACAGGTAACCATTTCCTGCCGGACACGGGGAATTAGATTGCAGCCAATATCGGCCTATAAGTTATTGGGTGTTGTTGATGGGCATCGAATTGCGGAGTTTGGCGTCGATCTACTTGACGTTTGTGTCAAAGCTGATGTGTTTAGCGTTAATTTGTGTTTGATTCGATGACAGATAATATGTTTGCCCTGCCAAAACCAAATTTAACAAAACTGGGCAAAGCTTACGAGATATATCTAACTTTAATTTAGGGTTTGACAGAACTTTTCGAACGCGGTATATGAAAAAGAAATATATGTAAATTTGTTTCCGACATAACAAGGTCGTTGAAACTTAGTTTCGAACTCGAGGATTATAACGATGAAAATGATATTCTGTGGCCAAAATAATTTTAAAAAACAAAACAAGAATATTAGTTTAACCATTTATCTTTCATCTTATCTTACTAAAGGCTTAATTAGGAATTATCCTTTAAATGCCTTATGCAATCATTTATAATTTCAGAATCTCTTATAACTTGCATTGTATAATTCACTGACAGTTTCACAGAACTCTGAATTTAAGGAAAATGTATCAATACGAAAAAAATCGAAAAAATTCTATCATAGAATAGTGGTAATTGAAAATTTGTCATGATCGAATGAATCTTAAATGTACATAGTTCATAGTACAACGAAATATTAATGACAAAATAATCATGAAAGCAAGCAATGAAAATAATCATACATAAGTCTCTGATAAATTATCATGATTTAACATTATTTCAGATGGCATGCATTTTACTTGTCAACATTTACAAACCAGTCTACAAAATCATGAAAGTAATGGAAACAATTATATCCACATGACAATTTAATGTTTAAAAGATATATAGATAAATGGATACATAACTAAATAAACAAACAAACAAATAAATGAATAAATAAATAAAGGAATAATTTTTTTTTAAATGAACAAAGTCAAATTAAATTCAGAAACTAATCAATTAAATAATTTTTTAAATATTAAAATAAAATAAAACATAATAGTCATACTTAAATTTCGGGAGACATTAACTCTATATAAACTAAGATTTTAAATTGGTTCAAAGAACAGAGACTATTCTATGTTTTCACTATACGTATACTTAATTTATTATTGCGCGCTCCTGCATGCGCAGGTAATCACTAGGCACGACCGCTGCTTTCTGACTTCTTTATCACGACCGTGTCCGGTACCATGCGAGAGCCACTTTTACGAAATTCTTTACTGTGGGACCTCGTTCTCGTCCTTCCGATTTCTATGCTAATATGTTTTGACGATCGACCCAATCAGCAAATTCTTTACCGCGCTCGTGCACCGTCGCAAACCCACCCGGAAGCTTCGTCACAACACACCGTTTAACTAGATTCTCTGCGGTTTCGGGCTCTTCACCACAACGGGTACATATTTTTGGACAGGTGGAAAGTCGCCACTGATGAAACGAAATTGTCGTTAAGCAGGTTCTTGTAGTGCGGGGCGGTCCTTGGCAAGCTTAAGGACCACGGTCCTACGGTCCTTGGGAAATGAAGACCGCAAGGACCGGTCCTAGGACCGGTCCTTTTCGACATTGAACATTCCTGAGAGACTGTTGGAAATTCGAACCGGTTTGACCTTTGAGACCATGGGATCGTTCATTCTTGAACCGTTAAAGACCGCTACACGATGAAAACCGTGGTCTACAGGAGTAAAACACACGGAGTAGTCACACTCATTTCAAATTGTAACCTAATTAGAGAAGAGGGGTGATGCCTTCTTTATTTGCTCACCGTACTTCATTGTTACTTCGATAATTTAATAAAATTTGAAATTTATCCCCATTAACGGAGATAATGGCATCGCCCAAGGCGTTGATCGAGTTGTTCGTGGCGTTGATACACACACGCAACTCCTACCCCCCCCCCCCACACACACACACATTAGAGGGCAGCGAGCATTGAAGAGTAAGAGAGAGACGTGAAGTTATAATAAGAGGGGGTGGATGAGGTAATAAGAGGGGTCGATGGTGACTTTTCGCCAGATCTAACAAACTCAGCTACCCATTCATTGCTGAGTAGACAGGGATTCAGAAAAAAATCGACTGCACCCGGGATCGATCTCTGGCCCTTTGCGTATAAAGAGAGTGCTCTATCAACTGAGCTATCGGGGTCCCCAAATATTCTATTGGACTTTTTTAAAATTCAGACGTTATAACTGGGTTTTTTGGAAAGAAGAAACTAATGAAACTCATATTATTTGATTAGTAAAAACACCAACGAAATTTTAATATTATTGTATTATTTTAAATGACAACACTGCGATAGAAAGGAGTGGTGACAAGAGATGGACAAAAGAAAACAAAAAAATCGGATTTGCTACTTGCTAGGTTCGACACACACACACACACACACACACACACACACACACACACAAACACACACATCTTTAGTAGTCACATACATTTCAAACAATAACCCATTAGAGAAGAGGGGTCATGCCTTCACCATAGATCATTGTCATTGCGATCATTATGGTGTAGTAAATTTTGAAATTTACCCCGTATAATGGAATCGTCCAAGGCGTGCGCCTCCTGTTCCCCCATCTCACACACGAAAGGGCGGTTTGCGGAGTGGAGGTTGGTGGTCGTCTGCCTGTATGGTCGTCTGTGTCGTTTAGTGTATGGCAAAGGGGGGTGGGTGCGATTAATTAAGTGGGATGGGTGGTGATTGGTGGAAGATAGGCAACCGAAGCATTGAATCGCTGGGGCAGGGTTGCCAGTTTGGCATTTTAAATGCCAGATTCCAAAAATCTGGCATTTTTGAAAACCGTTTGGCATTAGAAAAATCATTTGGCATTTGGCATTTTCATTTGGCATTTTCTTTTCTTGTATATTATACTTCAAATGACACCTTTTCTTAATTATTTCTAAACGCGTAAAAACAAACATCTTCACATTTCTTTTTCATTCTTAAAATCCAACCGTGGTGTAGTGGTTTAGCACTCCACTTAGTAGTCAGTAGGTAAATAATTACCCCAACAGGAAATTTAGTATAATTCAAAAAAAAAAAAAAAAAAAAAAAAAAAGAAAAGAAAAAGAAAAGAAAACACGCAAGCCACCAGGATATGATAGTAAATTGTCTATCAAAAGTGAGTAGTTTTCTTAGTGGGGGTGGGAGTCAACAGACTTTGGCATCTTTTTGAGTGTTTTGGCATTTTTTGAGTCTTCCCCTGGCATTTTGTTGAAAAATAATCTGGCAACCCTGCGCTGGGGAAGTAGTAGGCTATGGCGCGAGACCGTAGGACCGTGGTCCTTGCAAGGACCGCCCCGCACTAGTTGAAAGGTGATAAGAAGTGAGGACCGCCGCCGATCTTCCCATATGGGACCGGTCTTCGGTTCACAGCTAAAAGACCGTCGGACCGCGGTCTAGACCGGTCTTCAGCGCGGCACTAGGTTCTTGACCGGAACCGATTCGCTGCCAACCAGTGCCTCCTCTTGCTGGTGGAGAAACCTTGCAACTTCTCCCCCAGTTTCGAGGAGTTTATGTCCCTCCCCTCGAGGGATTGAATTCATCCAAACCGACTTCCATCTCGTATATGCATCTGTGTCCGTAGTCAGGGAATCTGCGCACAAGGGTTGCCGGGACTTATTTAGGTTTGAAACGGGGGCACAGTCCATTATGTGCTTGAGAAGGATATCCCTATTCCCTCTCTCTGTGATCTTATTATGCCGCAGTAACTTCGCAACTTTTGACTGTAAGCAGCATGTGTCATAAAATAAATTAAATACGTTGTTATTTTGAAACAAAAGAATAAAAAAACAAACTTTTTTTCGTGGCAATTACTTTCGGAAAAAAAAAATCATACATATAAGTTTGAAATTAAACTTAAAATGTCTGCAGTAAAAGTGTATGGGGGGGGGGGGGGGCGTCCATTTTTCCCAGGGGACCGATTGCCTTATCTATCTATCTATCTATCTATCTATCTATCTATCTATCTATCTATCTATCTATCTATCTATCTATCTATCTATCTATCTATCTATCTATCTATCCATCCATCCATCCATTCATACATACATACATACATACACACACACACACACACACACATATATATATATATATATATATATGTGTGTGTGTGTGTGTGTGCGTGAGTGTATGTGTGTGTGTGTGTCTGTGAGAGAGAGAGAGAGAGAGAGAGAGAGAGAGAGAGAGAGAGAGAGAGAGAGAGAGAGAGAGAGAGAGACAGACAGACAGAGAAGTTACTCCGTTAAATGGAACTTTTGTCATAATCATGTCTACTTATACTCTCTTTAAAATGCATAGTTTTTGCAAGAAAAAAAGCCATACCGTATACACTGTCAAAACAACACTGACATTTTTGTAAGAATTTGTGTATTTTTTCAAAATCATTTTGGTATTAATTGTAATTTTTTAAAAGGATTAAGATTAGCTATAACTTTAAGTAACACAATTTTTATACGAAAAAACAAACAAACCCCGATTTATTTTATATCGGCAAGAGAGAGAGCGCAGGTGCACTTTTTGCCCTCTTGACGAACGAAGCGCCTGTTTCTCTATTGCAGACACTAAAAGGCAATCCACCATTTTTCTCCTTATATATCGTTGGTTGAGTGAAAGGACAAATACTAATTTTCAAAGACGGAAGAGCGCTTTTACTACTGATTGTCTTGTGCCATGAAATCACGATTCGCAGTACAACTGCGAAGAAGTACTTCTAAATCGAATAAAATATCATAAAATACGAATTATGATAATCCATAAACGCTTCAGATAAGCTTGAACTAGCCCACCAACTAGTAAACTTATTACTGGGCTTAGCTTATTGGTTGTATTTTCTCTTTTTGGACTTGGACTTTAAAAAGCAGAGATGTCGAAGATGATGAAGACATCTCCAGTTTGTGTCTTTTGCATTTTCCTTGTTTTGTTAATAAGCTTTACGGAGTTCGTTTTCAGCCAGTTAATCGTTAATTTCAAAAACGGTGGGGGAGAAACGTTAGTGGAGAAAATATCTGCCAACACATCAGCCGACACGGTGACTTTGGAGTTCCAAGCTTCAGACGGATCATATATTACTCAGTTCATTGATTACAAATCAGTGAGTTACCGACCGACCCCTCTCTCTCTCTCTCTCTCTCTCTCTCTCTCTCTCTCTCTCCTACTCCGAGTCCCTGGTATCATCACATTCACAGTGATTAGACCGTATACTTACTAAAACTTATGTATGTTTCCAGCACATCGCAGGTCCTTATGACTATGACTTATAGTATAAGTCATAGTTAGTAAAGGTTCTCTTCGCCAGATTCAATTTCTTCATTATCTTTCTGATTTAAGTTTCTTCCGGTTTTACAATCTAAAGCGCATTTATAATTGTACAAAACATTTTGGTCCGACCAAAATTTGTCTTGTCTGCTCTTGAAGCTATTTAGGGTTTTTGCATTTTAATTAATTCACAACAGAATCTGGTAAACTGTTCCAAATTTCCGTTGTTCTGACAGTAAAACTGTGTTTTCTCACATCCAATCTTGGTCTTTAAGTGAGCAGTTTCTTTTTGTTACCTCTGGTGTCTTTTCTTATTGTGAAGTCTTTCCTCCATATTTGATAAATTCTGTCATGTCTTTGTCATATTTACCACTTGTCATCTTGTAAAGTTCTATCATGTCGCCCCTATATCTTCTGTATTTCAAGGTTGGTAAATTAAATAATGTGGACTTGACTACGAAATTTTAAACGAAGTGACTTTATCTCCGAACGGTTTCCCTCCTCAAGATTTGTTTGGGTTATTTGCTAGAGTGTCTGTGTGAATGGTGAATGTGTATGGTATGCAATTTTTTTTTGGTTTTCTTTTGCCAGTGCTTGGGAGCTCTGTCTTTTATGGTGGCATTTTTATGCACCTCCGTTGGAGGTGTACAAAAACAAACCGTTTTTATGCACCTTCGTTGGCGGTGATGGTAAATTAATGAAAATGTTGTTGCATACGTCCATGAGGTTTAAATAATTTTAGATTGTAGTTTAGCACGCTGCTTACGTCCATGAGGTTTAAATAATTTTAGATTGTAGTTTAGCACGCTGCTTTATGATTACCGATGTACGTTTATACAATGATAATAAATTAAAGAATAATAACAATAATTTTTTTTTAAAATCAAAAGTAAAAAGAAACATGGCACACAAATACTGATCTCAAATAAATAAATAGTTTTAGAAAATTAAATCGAAGTTTTTTTAAAAACATGATTATAAAAAGTTTTTGAAAAAAAACAAAAACAAACAAAAAAAGAAAGAAAGAAAACAAACAAAAATGATGTCTTTCTCAATAAAGTAAACTTTAACAATAAATGTCTACAATGGGAATCGAACCCAGTACTTTCAAGGTTAGAGTCTGACAACTTGTCCACTGGGCTACAGAGCCACCTGACTGCTCATCAGATTTAATAAGGTCTTTCTAAAACATTATTTTTCCTTCAATGCAACTTCTATTTTCTGGTTTTATATTTCGATTTTTTAAATTATTAATATTTTTATATAAATTTATTAACAAAAACATCCTACAGATGTCACAATATAACTTTCTCCATGTCCAAATACAGAAACACAATATCGCTGATGAAATTGGGTGGGATGCGCATGCGTGACGGAGGTGTATAAAAACGCTCCTTTAAGATACACCGTCAACGGAGGTGCATAAAAAAAAACAACGGTCTTTTATAACCCAACGTTCTGTAAGACTTGTAATCTTGAGTTCGTGCTATCCTGTATTTCAACCTCTGTTCCCATCTTGAGACTTTGGCTTTGTTATTTAGTTTAGGTTTACTTCTGTTCTCTCTTTGATATAGTGCAGCGCGAAGTGCAATAGTGTACACGCCATGGAGTATTCACGATAGCACAACTTTTTGATGAAATCCATCTTTGTCAACAATATGCCTAAAAAACGCTAGCTTGATGATTCGTGAGAATTCCCTGTCCACTCTGTTTGAGCATTTACTTTTGCATTGACCTCACGTCCATAACCCATCAGCTACTTGAGGCTAGCCGATCATTCGGAGAGAGTTCAAGTTGATTTTCCTGAGAGTTTGGAGAAATAGAGCTAGCCAATTTTGAAATTTCTAAATCTATCGAGGTTTGTTTTAGAGTTTTTAAAATGCTACAATATATTTTGACAAATTGAATAAATAAACGCCTGACAGAAGATCCACGGTGAAAATACTAATTGAAGGGATTCTATTGACTTAGACCAAGGAGCTTTCGGCAGGCCTCCCAAGTCGACACAAATTCAAATATCCATATTCTGAACTGTAAATTTTGTTTTCTTCATGTCTCATAAGTATCCTCAATCGAGCCAAGTTTGAGTAAAATCAAAAGGGGTGTGGTTCCCACCCTTGGTCCACTTGACGTGGAATGGACCAAATAGATTTTTAATTTGACTTTTTCTGAGATTATGATATGATAGTTACCATGAACTTATGTCGTGGCAGTTGACGCTTCAAATATTTTAAAAACTTTCCAGCACAATTAGTTAAAAAGAAAAGAAAAATAAGAAAGAAGAAAACTATTTTTTTCTTTTTTATTTAAAGCTTAACAGCCACTAAATTTGCTGAAGAAATGCTTTGCAAGTTGTCCCAAGCCAACAATAACACTTAAAGCATTAACATTTAGAATGAGACATTATTTTAGTTTTAGCAAAGGGCATCCCTGCATCATATTACAATGTATTCAAATTACTCCTGTTCTGAGCTTTTTTCAACAAAATGTCTTCGGATCTGACTTGATTGAATGGAAATCTTGCAATGACATATATATATAAACCATAAAATTAAACAACAGATATGCATTATCTCCACAGGAAGTCCATATATTTCGTCTTCATGTCTTGGGTGAGGAAGAGCTGGGTCGTACAGAACCTCAGGTTCTGTGTTTTGTTTCCAGATTCATGCGAAGTGATTTCATTTCTTCTGATGCCATGTCTAAGCTCAGACAGGTAAGATAACAATATCCAATGGCTTGACACATTATGTAACTATGAGTAATTGGGTTTTTATTAACTCACTCAAACCTAACACCGACTATATCCGTAGTTTACCCGGGTTACTTTTACCTCATGCCTATATATTACATTTTTTCTGAGACAAATTATAGAAGTAGTATCAAAGCTAATGTTTTTAGTTTTTGCATGTTAATGATAGTTGGATAAAACTATCTATGTACATGCTCATTTTTAATACATTTTTCCCATTGTGAAAAGTCGCAAAAATCTCTAGGATTGAGTGAGTTAACTCTTTAGTTGCTACATACAATGGGAGGCTGCGATAGTTGCATGGCCTGATTTGCGTATTTTATTGTGGTAGCATGTTCCCATAACTATCCACTACCATCCATATGAATTTCATGAATGTGGGACTAGTACTAATCTATTTGTTGCAGTTTTACTAACATTACCCATTTTAAACTGATTTCGGAAAAAAATTAAAATGTTTAGCACCTGGGAAGAAGTTTGTGCCATAGTTGCTAGCAAATATGAGTTTGTTTCAGATGAGTTGATTGCATGCAGGTTAAAGAAGAAGACAGCAGTTTAAACAAATCTTATTGTTATGTCTGCAATTTTCTTTAGATTATGTCTCTCATTGTAAACGTATTTCACCTTCGTTGTCTTTTTCCGACAGTATCTTATACTTTTTCATTTAACATCATAGTTAATAAAAACATTACATGGTGTGTATTGATTTGAATGAATATTCAATTTGATAAATTAAAAACTTTTGCTTAAAATAACAGCCTTGCATAAATTTTATATTTTGATTACTGAAAAACCCATTATACATGACACAATCAAATGCCCTTTATACTATGCTATCATCAGTATTATTACTCTGATTACAGAAAAACCCATTATACACAACACAATCAAATGCCCTTTATATTATGCTATCATCAGTATTATTACTCTGATTACAGAAAAACCCATTATAAATGACACATTCAAATGCCCTTTATATTATGCTAACATCTGTATTATTACTCTGATTACTGAAAAACCCATTATACATGACACAATCAAATGCCCTTTATACTATGCTATCATCAGTATTATTACTCTGATTACAGAAAAACCCAACTGCCATCCGCACCCCAGAGGAGGATAGAGGCCTTCTGACTCTGACTTTTGACCTTTCAGTCAATCTTAACAAGGCTTACGTTATTAGTCCCCACATCTTCAATGTCTGCAGTGAGGCAAAGGATGGTATCTTTGGGCAAGAGTCAGATCTGAGAACCATTTCTAAATGTAAGATTTCAATTTTTTTTCTACCTTTGATCAGTTTTAACAAACCCGTTTAATTTAGAGGGTGAGGCTGTGTGATCTAATGGTATGACATTCCCAAACGGATCAGAAGGTCCAGGGTTTGAATCTCACTCTGAGCGGTGCATAGATAAGTCCTTGCAAAAGGCTCTTTACTTACATTATCTCACTGTACTCAGATGTAAAATGAGTACCTGGCCATGAGTACCTTTGTTGGAAAAGCTTATATTTCCTAACAGTAGGCATCATGTCTCGTCCTACATGGCTAAAGACCCCTTGTAAAACGCTTTGACCACGTTTAGTGGACAATGCGCCATGTAAATTTTTGAGTAAAAATATTTTTTCCCCTAGTTTTATGGGTTTATAAAAATGGAATTCTTTTAATTGATTTTTTTTTTTTAATTCACTGTCATTGTTGCTTAAGAGGAAGAACACTTCGTTGGTAGCTGCAATCAGTTTTACTTTATTGATCATCCAGCTGCGTCAAGACACTCCATTGGATTCTGTTGTTTTTGGGGGTTTTTTTGCTTCTGTGGTGGATTTCATGATCCAGTCTATTACTACTGGGTGGGGTTTCTGGCCTCCCATAGTTGGCAGGGAGGTACATACTTTGTCTTCTATCCTCCTATCACTGGGTGGGGTTTCTGACATCCCATAGTTGGCAGGGAGGTACATACTGTGTCTTCTATCCCCCTATCACTGGGTGGGGTTTCTGGCCTCCCATAGTTGGCAGGGAGGTACATACTGTGTCTTCTATCCCCCTATATCTCTGGGTGGGGTTCCTGACCTCCCATAGTTGGCAGGGAGGTACATACTGTGTCTTCTATACCCTTATCACTGGGTGGAGTTTCTGACCTCCCATAGTTGGCAGGGAGGTACATACTGTGTCTTCTATACCCTTATCACTGGGTGGGTTCCTGACCTCCCATAGTTGACAGGGAGGTACATACTGTGTCTTCTATCCCCCTATCACTGGGTGGGGTTTCTGACCTCCCATAGTTGGCAGGGAGGTACATACTGTGTCTTCTATACCCTTATCACTGGGTGGGGTTTCTGACCTCCCACAGTTGGCAGGGAGGTACATACTGTGTCTTCTATACCCTTATCACTGGGTGGGGTTTCTGACCTCCCATAGTTGGCAGGGAGGTACATACTGTGTCTTCTATACCCTTATCACTGGGTTGGGTTTCTGACCTCCCATAGTTGGCAGGGAGGTACATACTGTGTCTTCTATACCCTTATCACTGGGTGGGGTTCCTGACCTCCTATAGTTGGCAGGGAGGTACATACTGTGTCTTCTATACCCTTATCACTGGGTGGGGTTTCTGACCTCCCATAGTTGGCAGGGAGGTACATACTGTGTCTTCTATCCCCCTATATCACTGGTTGGGGTTTCTGACCTCCCATAGTTGGCAGGGAGGTACATACTGTGTCTTTTATCCCCCTATATCACTGGGTGGGGTTTCTGACCTCCCATAGTGGGCAGGGAGGTACATACTGTGTTTTCTATCCCCCTATCACTGGGTGGGGTTTCTGACCTCCCATAGTGGGCAGGGAGGTACATACTGGGTTTTCTATCCCCCTATCACTGGGTGGGGTTCCTGACCTCCCGTAGTGGGCAGGGAGGTACATACTGTGTCTTCTATCCCCCTATCACTGGGTGGGGTTTCTGGCATCCCATAGTTGGCAGGGAGGTACATACTTTGTCTTCTATCCTCCTATATCTGATTTTCAACATGCTTTCAGTCTTTGGAATGAGATCACTTGGTTTTGTCCTGGCCCTGGCTGGGAAGTAATTAGTCTAATGTTAGTTTTGGGAGATGATATTTTTTTCCTCCTTGTAAATCATCTCTCTGTTATGCACTGTATTATGTTTTGTTTATGTATTATATATGATTTGTTAATATTTGAGTGTATTCCTCTTAGTTGGGACCTGTGCTGATGTCTGGATGAGACTTTTAGGTGATCTCAAACTAAGTACCGATAGTGTGCTCTTGGAATCTACACCTGTTCCCTATTTGAACCAATTCCCCTTTCTCTGCCTTATTCTTGGATGCTTTAATTGTAATTCGAAAACTTTTTACTATCCCATTTTATTCCTTTTTACTGGCGCTGATATGACCTTAATGTGTTGCAAGCTCCGTAAAACCCTTAAAAACAAAAACAAGTCTATTGCTTATCCATATTTTTGTCCGGTTGATCTATATTCAAGTGTTCAGACCATTTTTTCACCAGCCATTTAAAGGCCTGTCTATTCATTGTTTTGTTATTTTTTTTATTTTTATTTTTTTTTTGTAAAATGAAGCAGAAATGATCTATCTATAGGGCGATTTAAAAACTCAATTAAAAAAAAAAAAATAGATTTATTTTTATTTTTTAATTGAACAATAGTCTATATATAAAAACATTTTGCACCAGATTTGGAGAGGGATAGCAAAAAGGCTTTGATTCAACCTGGGATTATGAAATAAAGGGAGTGCGTCACCAACTGAGCTATTAATACACCTTGTGACACTGATGGTTTTTAATTTTTGTTTTTTTGTTTTTTCTCACCCTTCTTATAGCCTTGGCAAAAGAGTACCATACCCTTATGGCCTCCACCACACCCCTTCATCCCAATCAACACGGTAGATGTCGAGACGTGACACAGCTACATTTGCCCTGTGTCTGCCGACTACACATCTGTTTGGGCTGGTACCCCTGTGGACTCAAGTACTGCCATGGCACAGACACGTCTGGGAGAGTCGTTAGTTATCGTTGCGGTATCAAAACGTGTAAACGCTGCATGGCGTTTAATTATCTAGTTCAGTATAAGTATAAATGTCTTTGGGATTTTGACTGAGGACTCGAGATGTAAATCAAAACGTTGTGAATACTGCTGCTGTGAAATTTATAAAGTGCGATTTGCCAAATTTTTCTTTGCTTTTGTAAGGATAATATGCAATCCTGTCATTAGCACTTACTACAGGTTTAAAGTGAAGATAAGTATTGAATTGTAACCTTCAATTTATTAGACGAAGACAGATACTGTGGATGTTTCGGGTTTCCCCTTTATCAGCAAAACACGATGAATGAAACGCTAAGGACGAATGAGATGTGTGTGAATGGCGCAGTTAAAAGGTCTAAAGTGACAAATTAGCGAGAATGCTCTGATGGATGACGTCAATCTGAAAAGGTGTCTATGAAACAGTACCAGACCAAAAAAAAGAAAGAAAAATACAATCATGCAGCTATGTGATCTTGTGGTATGACACTCGCTTTCGGATCGGAAGGTACTGGATTTGAACCTCGCTCGGCGCATAGTTTATTTCTTGGAAAAGGCTCTTTACTCAGATTCTCTCAACGTACTCAGGAGGTGTGAAATGAGTACCTGACCATTAACAGCGCTGTCTCTAATCAAAAAAAAAAAAATGAAATATCGCCTAACAGGCATTGTGTCTCGTCCTACATGTTAAGTATTGCTGTTGTCCAGGGACCCCTTGTAAAGCGCGTTGAGCACGTTTAGTGGATATTGCGCTATATAAAAGCCTTTTTTTTTCTTCTTTTTTTTTTAAATAGAAAAATACAATTATAAAATCAGACTTCCTTGACTGGGGGATCGACCTTCAGACCTCCTGGTCTCTGGTCAGACATGCTACCATTACCAGACCTCCTGGTCACTGGTCAGACATGCTACCATTACCAGACCTCCTGGTCACTGGTCAGACATGCTACCGTTATCAGACCTCCTGGTCACTGGTCAGACATGCTACCGTTACCAGACCTCCTGGTCACTGGTCAGACATGCTACCGTTACCAGACCTCCTGGTCACTGGTCAGACATGCTACCATTACCAGACCTCCTGGTCACTGGTCAGACATGCTACCATTACCAGACCTCCTGGTCACTGGTCAGACATGCTACCGTTACCAGACCTCCTGGTCACTGGTCAGACATGCTACCGTTACCAGACTTCCTGGTCACTGGTCAGACATGCTACCGTTACCAGACCTCCTGGTCACTGGTCAGACATGCTACCGTCACCAGACCTCCTGGTCACCGGTCAGACATGCTACAGTCACCAGACCTCCTGGTCACTGGTCAGACATGCTACGATTACCAGACCTCCTGGTCACCGGTCAGACATGCTACCATTACCAGACCTCCTGGTCACCGGTCAGACATGCTACTGTTACACATTTTTTTCTTGTATTTTTCATAAAGTGGCAACCACAAGGCTATGAATATGAGGCTTTGATGTAATCTCTTTTTTATGATTTTTTTGGTATTTTTTTTATTCAAAATGATAAATGCAGTGGAATCCCTGTTTTTGTTGGGGTTTTTTCTCCCCTTTGCCTTTAGTAAAATTTATCGACTATAGCAGGGACTTTTAAGAGCATAATTGTTTATAACAGGGGTGCATGACCAGTTGGGATAAACAATGGCAGAAAGTGTTGACATCTTAAACTAAACTAAACTACTCAATTCGTAGTTATTTTTATCATTTATTTTTTATCTTCATTATATCTACATTTATCCATTTCTCATCTCCCCTCCCCCCATGTAATTAAAAAAATATATATATACATATATATATATATATTTGTGGTGCTTTTATAAGATTTTAAACACTTTTGTAATTCTATATGTTGAATCGAATTGATTTTTTACCTTTCACAAAAGTATGAAAAAAACAAAAAACAGTGATGATTATAAACAGAAGTTGAATACTCAGATATATATATATGAAACTGACATTAATTCTGTTTTTTTTTTTTTTTTTGGTTCTTGCTAGACAGCAAAGATTTTCCCTTTCCTGCCTTGAGCAGAGATATGGTCATTTTTAGTCTCATTCCTTCCCGTAAGCAAAACCCAGCACAAAGATGATGGAAATCAAAAATCAATTAATTATAAATCTACTGTGAGACAAGACAAGATCATAGCTGTCCAAGGCAAGACTTTGAAGAGAATCCTTGTCGACAACAACAACAAAAAAACAAAACAAAAAAAAGCTTGGAATTTAACCATTTTATAACGGTTTTGATTTGATTACTTTAAAATAGATGAATAACAATGTGATATTGAATGTAAGCTTCAATTTAATTTACACAAAAACAGATAAAATGGACGGTTCAGGTTTTCCCCTTTATCAACAAAACAAGATGAATGAAACACGACAGACGAATGAGATAATGTGGTAGTGGCGTTGTTAAGATGAATAAACAACACATTGATGGGCAGAAAATTCGTCTGTGGTGTTTCATTCATCCTGTTTTGTTGATAAAGGGGAAACCCCGAAACATCCATTTTATGTTTTCATATTGAAGCTTACATTTAATTTCACATTGTTATTTATTTATTCCAGCTCCAAGCAGCAAAATTTACATTAAAATATATGGTACTATTTAATAATAAATATTATATTCTGTATTTAATTTGCTGTAGATACGAATTTCCAAAATCAAAATCTTGATTGACTTTTTTCCAAAGACTAATCAATCAAAATATATTTTAATCTGCTTCAGATTTCTAATTTGTATTTTGTGAATGATCACGGCATTACAGTCTCTCCTCAACCAGGAAGGCCCAGGTATTTGTCACAACAATTGTAATTGTATCTAATAGAGTAAGCCCCTCTCCCCCAGCAATTGTAATTGTATCTAATAAAGTAAGCCCCTCTCCCCCAGCAATTGTAATTGTATCTAATAAAGTAAGCCCCTCTCCCCTAGCAATTGTAATTGTATCTAATAAAGTAAGCCCCTCTCCCCTAGCAATTGTAATTGTATCTAATAAAGTAAGCCCCTCTCCCCTAGCAATTGTAATTGTATCTAATAAAGTAAGCCCCTCTGCCCCAGCAATTGTAATTGTATCTAATAAAGTAAGCCCCTCTCCCCCAGCCTAGATCGTGGGGTCACTTTTCTAAGGATGGTAAAGAGTTGGGCTCATATTTTTAGAAAAAAGAGAGATGTTTTTTTCCAGTCATGTGTCAAGATGAACGACAATCCTGAGAGTGCTATACATTTGCAATACGGCTTTTAGTTCATTTTGTAGTAAATTTATTATAATATAATAACATATAATTTATATGTTCTTGTTTTGTTTGCTGCATTTTATTTATTCTCATTAATGAAGGTTTACGATTTGAACTTGATTCTTGAATATGAGATGTGATATATTTATGTATCTATTGAACTACTATTGATAATGTCAGTGGCTTGGTGGAGTTCTTGACCTCCCATAGTGGGCAGGGAGGCACTTACTGTATCTTCTATCCCCCTATATCTTTTTTCCAACATGCTTTCTATCTTTGTCTTGGAATGAGATTTCTTGGTTTTGTCCTGGTCCTGGCTGGGAGGGAAACACTCAAATGTATCGGAGTTTTGAGAGATGATGCTTTTTGTCTTGTAAATGATCTCTCTAGTATGCACTGTATTATTTTTGTTTTACATATATGTGGTTTGTAAACACTTGAGTGTGTTCATCCTAGTTGGGACCTGTGCTTGTGTTAGATGATCTCAAAATACACTAATAGTGTGCTCTTGGAATCTACATTTGTTCCCGATTTGAACCAATTCCTCTTTTGTCTTCCCTTTTCGTGGGTGCTTTAATTGTAATTCTCGAACTTATTGCTATCCCATTTTCTTCCTTTTTACTGGCGCTGATATGACCTATATGTGTTGCAAGTGCCGTAAAATCCTTAAAAACAATAATGTTAGTTACAAATTCTGTAAATTTGGTAACGATTGTTAATTGTATTGAATCACTATTAATGTAAAAACAGCATCGTCTTTTTCATCACTTTCATCATCATCATCATTCTTGTTATCATTTTCGTCATATTCACCATATACAAATCATGCCATCATTAAGCATGTTTCGGACTCAACTATGCTAAATAATAACTTTGGCTTTAGGCATGCTATTACAAACCCGTATCTGATTCTAATTATAAATTGTGATTGTATCCACTTTCTTTCGTGACCCTTTAAGACCCTAGACATCACAGCTTTAGTGTGAGACAGAGAGCTGGAAAGAAGACGAGTGAGGCATAGAGAGAACGGTAGATGCACACCCATACAACAGGCTATTTACATGCACCACAAGAACAAAGAAGTGAGAAAGCTGCTGCTTAGCTTGAACACTTCGGGTTTTTATTGAATCAATTTGTCTCACATCTCAAACTTAATCTGAGGTAATTTCAAGAACTGTGCAAGAGACCCTTTTTTCCACATCGTGAGCAAAGCTCAAATTACTGAGTCCTTTTCATCAAGATGAGACGGACCCTCCCCAATACCTACAGTCTTCTCTATAACAAATTACTCCATGTTCTCTGGGTGGGGTTCCTGACCTCCCATAGTGGGCAGGGAGGTATTTACTGTGTCTTTTATCCCCCTATATCTGTTTTCCAACTTGCTTTCTGTCTTTGTCTTGGAATGAGATTACTTGGTTTTGTCCTGGCCCTAGTCGGATACCCTGGTTGAGAGGGAAACGATCAAATGTATAATTATTTTTGGGAGATGATATTTTTTCCTTGTAAATGTAAATCATCTCTCTGTTATGTAGTTATATTGGTTTATTCTTAACATGTGATTTGTAACCATTTGAGTGTATTCCTCTTAGTTGGGACCTGTGCCGGTGTCTGGGTGAGACTTTTAGGTGACCTCAAACTATGTACATTGATAGTGTGCTCTGGGAATCTACATCTGTTCCCTATTTGAACCTTTTCCCCTTGTCTTACTTGTTCCTCAAGTCCCTATAATTGCACATCTAGAATGTTTTTACCATCCAATTTTCTTCCTTTTTACTGGCGCTGATATGACCTAAATGTGTTGCAAGCGCCGTAAAACCCTTAAAAACAAAAACATACTCCATGTTCTCTTTTCAGATTGATTGTTTTTTTAACAAAATGAATTAGGAAAATAAAAATAAAGAAACCAAAACCAAACAAATCCCACTACGACCTGTAACGATAATTTTTGGATTATGTGTACTTCCAACTTATTCACGCCAAAGCCGCCTCCCGATGATCATGCTTAAAGGTGATTGGGTGGGGATCCTGACCTCCCATAGCGGGCAGGGAGGTACATACTATGTCTTCTATCCCCTATACCTGTTTTCCAACATGCTTTCTGAAATAGATTACTTGGTTTTGTCCTGGCCCTGGCCGGATACCTTGGCTGGGAGGGAAACTGTCAAATGTATAGTTAGTTTTTGGAGATGATATTTTTTTCCTTGTAAATCATCTCTCTGTTATGCACTCTATTATGTTTTATTTATGTATTATATATGATTTGTAAACATTTGAGTGTATTCCTCTAAGTGGGGACCTGTGCTTGTGTCTGGATGTCACTTTTAGGTGATCTCAATTTAAGTACACTGATAGTGTGCTCTTGGAATCTACATCTGTTCCCTATTTGAACCAATTCCCCTTTGTCTGCCTTATTCTTGGATGCTTAATTGTAATTCTAGAACTTTTTTCTATCCCATTTTATCCCTTTTTACTGGCGCTGATATGACCTTAATGTGTGCAAGCGCCGTAAAACCCTCAAACAAAAACAAAAGCTTAAAGGTGACATGGACTGTATCAACAGCATCATCACATGAATAGATTTGAATTTTACAATTAAGTTATTTATTTTCAATAAAAAAATAAAATAAATTGTATTTCTGGAACTTTTTACTATCCCGTTTTCTTCCTTTTTACTGGCACTGATATGATCTTAATATGTTGCAACTGGGTGGGGTTCCTGACCTCCCATTGTGGGCAGAGGGGTACATACTGTGTCTTCTATCCCCTTATATGTTTTCCAACATCTTTCTGTCTTTGTCTTGGAATGAGATTACTTGGTTTTGTCCTGGCCCTGGCCGGAGTCTGAGCTGGGAGGGAAACAGTCAAATTGCATAGTTATTATTTTGGGAGATGATATTTTTTTCCTTGTAAATCATCTCTCTGTTATGTATTATTATATTTGTTATTTTGAATGTATAATGTCAGCATTTGAGTGTATTCCTCTTTATTGGATGTTTTACTTGTGTCCGGGTGAGACTTATAGGTGATCTCAAACTAAGGACACTGGTGGTATGCTCTTGGAATCTACATCTGATCCCTATTTGCTCAGTTCCCCTATGTCTTACTTTTTCTTGGGTGCTTTAATTGTAATTCTATAACTTTTTACTATCCCATTTTCTTCCTTTTTACTGGCGCTGATATAACCTAAATGTGTTGCAAGCGCCGTAAAACCCTTAAAAACAAATAACAATTTGGACTTTGAACAACATAGGTGATTCCTGTTGACATCAGACATCTTATTTGATGAATTATCTATATTCCTTCATTCCCGGGACTGACTAAGCGACATGTAACTAATGAAGCCATGGCGGAAGGTGGAATTTGTTTTTGCAATGCTAGTCACTTATTTCCAAGTATTCATTACACAGAGGTTTAGTGGGTTTACATTTTATTTTATTTTTTCCCCCATGCTTTTTCAGGACACAGTATTCAATAAGCAAGGATGCCTTTTGCTAAATTTTTCTTTTTTTAAAGCCTGAAAATGTTTCTTGTAGAGAGCATAAGAATCTGTGCAAAGCTCCTCTTCATAAGATAGTATCACCCTTCAATCATAGGAAAGGATACTGGGTGGGGTTCCTGACCTCCCATAGTTGGCAGGGAGGTACATACTGTGTCTTCTATCCCCTAATGTCCGTTTTCCAACATGCTTTCTGTCTTTGTTTTGGAATGAGATTACTTGGTCTTGTTCTGGCCCTGGCTGGGAGGGAAACAGTCAAATGCATAGTTGTTGTTTTGGGAGATGATATTTTTTTCCTTGTAAATCATCTCTCCGTTATGTATTAATATATTTGTTATTTTTGTATTATGTATAATGTAAGCATTTGAGTGTATTCCTCTTTGTTGGATTTTGTGCTTGTGTCCGGATGAGACTAAGTAGGTGATCTCAGACTAAGTACATTGGTGGTATGCTCTTGGAATCTATATATGATCCCTATTTGTTCCCAGTTCCCCTTTGTCTTACTTTCTCTTGGGTGCTTTAATTGAATTCTATAACTTTTTACTATCCCATTTCTTCCTTTTAACTGGCGCTGATATGACCTTAATGTGTTCAAGCGCCGTAAAACCCTTAAAAACAAAACAAAAACAAAACAAACAGCGGTATGATCTTTGCTTCGTACCCGAAAGGTACCGAGTTCGATCACCCGCTGCTGCGCTGTATGGCCTTGAGCAAGTCACCTCGCCCTAGCTCAATTTACGGCGCTGCACTGCCTGGGTTATTTCAGTCTTCCCTTGGAATAGACCCTAGAGACAAGTTTCCCATATGCGATGAATAAAGGGAATTTAATTAAATTTTTTATTTTCTTTATTTAAACTACCAATGCTTTCACTTGTTAAAAAAAATCAATTCACCAATACCAAACAGGGTCAGCCTGAAAATTTCAAATAGCCAGTTTTCAAGCTTTATCCAGAAAAGGGCCTTTTTTGAATAAGGAGCCATTTGTTTTGCTATGATTGTCGTTGACAATACTTAACATTTCTTAACTTTGTTAAAATTAGAAGTGTAACAATATGAGATGTGACGTCATTACAGACCTCCCAGATGTGACGTCATTACAGACCTCCCAGATGTGACGTCATTACAGACCTCCCTACCATGACAAACAATTCGTAGAATTATGAAATTGTGCTTCAAATTTCAGAACTTCATAAGCATCTCAGTCTCAGTCATTAAGACTTGTTGAAAATGAAGTTTGATGCTAGTGCTAGACTACATAATTGAAAGGATTTTGTACTGTTATTCAATAAATTGTAGAATTGCAACTAACATTTTTAACAATTAAAAAATAGGAATTTTTAGATTTTCTAAGTAGGCAGGTCCGTTACAAGACATATTATTTTGCAATCACTATTATCATTCTTTCTCTGGCCCTGTTCAACATTGTTCCACTGTGTCACAAGATAAGGCATTGTTCCATGTTTTGCTTCCATTGTTATTGTTATCATTCTTTCTCTGGCCCTGTTCAACATTGTTCCACTGTGTCACAAGATAAGGCATTGTTCCATGTTTTGCTTCCATTGTCATCAACCTTGTGCGGCGATGTGGTCTTGTGGTATGACACTCGCTTTCAGATCGGAAAGTCCTGGGTTCGAGTCTCGCTTGGCGCATAGTTGAGTCCTTGGAAAAGGCTCTTTACTCACATTCTCTTACCATACTCAGATGTAAAATGAGTACCTGGCCGTTAACAGCGTTGTCTCTGTCTGAAAAAAAATTGTAATATTGCCTAACAGGCATCGTGTCTCGTTCTACTTATTACTGTTGGTCAGGGACCCGTTTTAAAGCACTTTGAGCACGTTTAAGTGGATATTGCACTATGTAAGTAATAGCTCAAGTTTAAAAACCTTTCACTGGCCATACTCGCCATTGCTCCTCTTTGCCACAAAGTGAGACACAAAACCACTCAGCAAGCCCATGCTACAGAAAACTTCATCATAGATTATTTTCAAACATTCTTGCAAAATAACAAAAACAACAAATGAAGATGACACACACAATAATAAAACAAATAAGTAAAAACAATATTGTAAAAAATAAAAATGTTTATTTTGACATAAGATTATTACAAGAGATACGTTGTATGCCATTTGATGAGACTATAACTTGAATGCATTTTGTTTCAGCACATACATTATTCGAGTAAATCAAGAGTTAATAAGTATGTTACCATAATAGTGTATAATAAAATATCCTACAGATTTGATATGTAAGGCACTATAATTCACTTAAACACCACATTGAACTTGATAGTTTCGCATCATGACACAAAGCTCCTACTCCTAAATATTTTCTTGACTTCTCAAAAGTTCTAAAAAAATTCTATTCCAAAACATGTGCAAAGTTACTTTTTTAACGTATTTCTGGACAATGTTTTGTTTTTTTTTTAAATTGAATTTGATTTGTCAGAGAGTGGCCGGGCATGAATATGTGTAACTGTTGCAATTTTAGAAATTTGTCTTTTTTAAAAATTGTTGTATCAAATTTTGGTTTGCTGGAAGTTTTTTTTTCTTTTCTGTCTTTCAATTTATTTCCTAGTCAGAATTTCTAAACTCAGATTAATACTTCCATTTAAAATGAACTTTGTTTCTACTACAAGAAACCAATTATTTTCATGGATATCAGATGATCTGGGTCAGTGCTGACAAAATGGTGATTTTAATTTTTTGTGTTTTTGTTTTTACATATGGTAGTATCACCAAATATGAATGTGGTGGTTTAGATGTTGAATAAGAGATGAAAAAAAAATATGAATGGAGCACATAATAAAAGTTTGATGCTGCACTTTGAAGCATGAACAAATCAGCACTTCATTGAAGTAAAACAAGCATGATGTTTCTATCATCTATCTAAAATCTAGGGATCAAACTCTCCATTTCGTGCATTTTCTAATACAACAAGATTATTGGTGATCAACGATGAATTAAAACTAAATATTTCCAAAACCGGATATTAAACGTTGATAAAATGTCCTTGTAGTAATTGCTTGATGAACTAGAGTTAAAGATAATCTGACGAAACATCATACTAATCATACATTATCAAATTCTATTTTGATGTATTAAAAAAAAATACAATATCATAATAATACCTTGTAAAAAAAGAATTAAAGCACATAATGTCACTACATGTTGTTATCATCAAACTATACATTAACAAAAAAAAAAAAAGGGATATATTGACAATTACAGAAATGTTAATGGAATGACCCTGACATTTCTACATTTATTCAAAGAAAAAGAAACAGTTTAAAACAAATGATTAACAAAATAAAATGGCTCACTCTGACTCAGACAAAACAAAATTGATTCATCTTGGCAGACATTCTGTCAGATTCGGTCATGGTGTTATTATTATAAATGGCTTATAAAAACCGGGTAGCACCTTTGGCCGTTATGATTGAATTGCATTTATCCAAGCTAATATCAAACCTGCCACATACGTCCATTTAATAGCATGTGGACCTTTTTTTTTTTTTTTTATTAACCTGAGTTCATTTTTTTTCCTGGTATATCTTAAGAAAAATTGGTAGCAACATTTGTGAAAATAAAAAAAATAAAACCAACAAAAAAAACTGTTATTTTCCCTTCAAAATGAATATATGTCACCTTCACCGCATCTATTTGTCTAAAACATTTGGAAACCAGGCTGAAAATGGTGTATTTTTGGTTAATATTAATACAGATTTTCTTTAAATTCAAATTTCCAATTATATATTATATATGTTTATCAGTTAAACGTGTATTTTTGTCAGTTGTCTGTGGCAGGCCTGAAATGCCAGGCAAAGACAAGTATTTTGACAAACATTGACAATCAAACCGTTAGGAGACAAGAGGTAGCTGCTTATCTATCTTTCATCCAATTTATACCATGAGAAAGTAGGTATAACATTTTTAGTTATTTCATGAGTGCACATCATTCTAAGAAAGAATAGAAAAAAAAACTACAAAAATAAAAAATTATATAAATAAAAAAAAAAAACAGGAATAAATGAAAGAAATAAAGCATCCCCGGAAATAAATGGATCACACAAATGTTTCCTCTGCTCACAAAAAAAAAAAACGACCAAACACACAAAAAGCACTGCAAACTTACAACAAAAAAAAAACAAAAAAAAATAGTGAGCTTTCATTTTTACAATAAAATGTTTAAAAAATAAAAATCTACTCGTCTACTTTCCATTGACATGTGGAAGATTTCGTCATGCACCGCTTTCTCTTTTGGTCCCATAGCTTGCCTCGGAAACAGTCGCGTTTAATCCATTTACCTTTCTGCGTGCATACGACAAAATGCTTGCAGCCGTCGCAGGATGGGTAAAGGCCTGCCTTTAATCCTTCACAAGATTTTACACAGTCCTCATGGCCAATGCTGAAATGACAGATGAGAATTTCATATTATATTATATTTATATATCTGCGGTGCTGCATTGCGGCTAATGCCTGGGTTCTTCCAGTCTTCCCTTGGAATAGACCCGAGAGACAAATTTCCCCTTTGGGATGAATAAAGGGAATTTTAAACAAATTTAATTAAAATTAAAATGGAGACTCAAAACAGTGGCTAAATATATTTGGATTGTGCTCTAACAACCAAATCAAAATCCCCATTTTTCTTCCTCTGAAAATAAAAATAAATTTAAAAATACCAAACACGGAACGTTCAGGCTCAAACCCTTCTTTTGAACCTGAAGCGTTCCACGATTGTATTTTGTTCTTTTTTTAAAAGCTTATATTCATTTTTATTTATTAATTTTTACAGTCCACAACTTCTACTTCTACTATACTTCTTTCCCTCCATATCTTAAACTAAATACTTTTTTGTCTCGTGAGTTGCTGAGGGATCCATCTACCACTGACACTACATACAACTATAATGTGTATCATTAATATCACTGCTTATGGTGCTGCTGTAACTGTTACTATTACCACTACCATAACGACTACTTCTACCATTACTACTACTACAACTACTACTACTACTATTCTCCTCCAATACAATAAGTATTTCTACGACTACTATACAACTACTACTAGAACCAATGCTACTGCCACTACTAATATTACTACTATACAATAACTACTAGAACTAATGCTACTGCTAGTACTATTACTACTACTACTACTATTACTATACAATAAGTACTACTACTACTAGAACCAATGCTACTGCTCATACTACTACTATACATTAGTACTACGATTGTATATACATATTTTATCATAAATATTGAAGGCAGAAGTTGTTTTAATATCTTGGTGAAAAGAAAATTATTTAGTTGCCCTTACCTCTCTGGTGCGTTTTTGTCTTTCAACACGGCTTCCTTGTCATCTTCAGAACCCTCGTCATTTACCCTAATAGAGGGAAATAGACAATTATAATAAGAAGAAAGATGACATGTAATGTAATAATTAATTTATACATTAATATTGATAAAACAGATGTAACACTACTGTCAAGGAAGAAAGATGGATGGAGAGCCACGAAAAAAGTAGGATCATTAATAGTACAAGGAAGATGTAGAAAGAAGAAAGACTTTATCGACAGTTGCACTAAATAAATTATTACGTACATATATGGATTAGAAAAGATAAAATAAAATTAAACACTGAAATCAAATTATACACAACCCTTGTAAAATCTGTGCTTATATTACAACTGCGGAACATGGGCACTGACTGGAACTGAAGAGCAAAGATTAGACAGATTCCATAGAAAACAACTGAAAAGAGTCCTGAATATACGATACCCCACAAAAAATAAGCAAGAAAACTATGAAAAATTCAATGAAAGACTCTTATCCATTCAAATCCTGGCAGCAGCCTCTTATGGTTCTCACACTACTATGTTATGACGATTGGCCCAATCAGCAAAGCCCGGCCCACACCACACTCTTGCACCGTCGTGAACCCGCCGGGTAGCATCGTCACAACACACCGTTCGACTAGATGCTCTGCCGTCTCAGGTTCTTGCCCACAGCGGGTATACGTTGGACAGTCAGAAAGACCCCACCGATGAAGCGCACTGGCCGTGTGGCAGCTCCTCGACCGAAGCCGATTCGCCGTCACCCAGTGTCTCCTCTTACTGGTATCAAAGCCTGGCAACTTCTCACCAAGCTCAGAGGAGGTAACGTCTCCGCGATATGATGGTTCAAATCCTGGCGGGACTCACTTCACTGTGTCCGAATGAGACTTTTTAAGTAGTCTAGGACTAAACCATGATCAGATGGCTCTAGTGAGGCAGTCAGACGGACTGGGTGGGGTTCCTGGCCTCCCATAGTGGGCAGGGAGGTACATACTGTGTCTTCTATCCCCTTATATCTGTTTTCCAACAAACTTTCTGTCTTTGTCTTGGAATGAGATTACTTTTTTTTTCCTGGCCCTGGTCGGAGTCCTAGCTGGAAGGGCAACAGTCAAATGCATAGTTATTGTTTTGGGAGATGCTATTTTTTTCCTTGTAAATCATCTCTCTGTTATGTATTTTTATATTTGTTATTTTAAATGTATAATGTAAGCATTTGAGTGTATTCCTCTTTGTTGGATTTTGTGCTTGTGTCAGGGTGAGACTTGTAGGTGATCTCAAACTAAGTACATTGGTGGTATGCTCTTGGAATCTACATCTGATCCCTATTTGTTCTCAGTTCCGCTTTGTCTTACTTTCTCTTGGGTGCTTTATTTGTAATTCTAGAACTTTTTACTATTCCATTTTCTTCTTTTTTACTAGCGATGATATAACCTAAATGTGTTGCAAGCGCCGTAAAACCCTTAAAAACAAAAAACAGATTGCTATAGGATCCATTATTTCTTGGTTTCTTCGCCGTTTGAGAGTTAAAAACAAAATTTATGTATGATATAATTAAAGTTTTAAATAATCTCATCTTTTCTTTTTCTTCTAAAAATGCCGCAAGTACAAAATATCACTTTCTAAAAACCAAAAAAAGCCTCCCAATAATGTGTGTTGAAGCCTTGCTAGAAATATGCCTGTATTGTCACTTATTCAGCCAATAATCACTCACTGACTTTTTTGATTTTGCCACATGTAAATAATATTCTCTATGCTTGCTTTTTTTTTTCAATAAAATCTTTAAATATATATCAAAATGAATTTAAAAAGTACATTCAACACATGGGAAGAGGCATGTGGTCTGTAATTAAAAATTGTCAGATAAAGACTTTACAATACAGGAATTTCCATCTCTAATAAGATGAAAATGTGTAGTAAATGTCTTTCTTACGGGAATATCATCAAGGTGTCTAATCGCCAGTTAGATCTTTCAGACCTAATTTTGGTTGTGCTGTGACTGAATTTCTAGACAAAAAAAAAGTAAATAAATAAACCTACTTAATCCTTCAAGACGGAAATTAACAATTGTTTTTTTTTTTTTTAATGGACAACAAACAGATTATCTTCATTTTCAGCCATCTTGGCGTTACATACCAGAAGATCCTGCTTGGTCTGCCACCGGTGTTCAAGCTGGCTCTAGGGCAAGTGGGTGACTTCTGGTTCTCACAACGTCC
>NC_088373.1:16752547-16808878 GCF_034508935.2 Berghia stephanieae | reverse complement strand
TTTTTTTGTAAAATGAAGCAGAAATGATCTATCTATAGGGCGATTTAAAAACTCAATTAAAAAAAAAAAAGATTTATTTTTATTTTTTAATTGAACAATAGTCTATATATAAAAACATTTTGCACCAGATTTGGAGAGGGATAGCAAAAAGGCTTTGATTCAACCTGGGATTATGAAATAAAGGGAGTGCGTCACCAACTGAGCTATTAATACACCTTGTGACACTGATGGTTTTTTGTTTTTGTTTTTTTGTTTTTTCTCACCCTTCTTATAGCCTTGGCAAAAGAGTACCATACCCTTATGGCCTCCACCACACCCCTTCATCCCAATCAACACGGTAGATGTCGAGGCGTGACACAGCTACATTTGCCCTGTGTCTGCCGACTACACATCTGTTTGGGCTGGTACCCCTGTGGACTCAAGTACTGCCATGGCACAGACACGTCTGGGAGAGTCGTTAGTTATCGTTGCGGTATCAAAACGTGTAAACGCTGCATGGCGTTTAATTATCTAGTTCAGTATAAGTATAAATGTCTTTGGGATTTTGACTGAGGACTTGAGATGTAAATCAAATCTTTGTGAATACTGCTGTTGTGAAATTTATAAAGTGCTATTTGCCAAATTTTTCTTTGCTTTTGTAAGGATAATATGCAATCCTGTCATTAGCACTTACTACAGGTTTAAAGTGAAGATAAGTATTGAATTGTAACCTTCAATTTATTAGACGAAGACAGATACTGTGGATGTTTCGGGTTTCCCCTTTATCAGCAAAACACGATGAATGAAACGCTAAGGACGAATGAGATGTGTGTGAATGGCGCAGTTAAAAGGTCTAAAGTGACAAATTAGCGAGAATGCTCTGATGGATGACGTCAATCTGAAAAGGTGTCTATGAAACAGTACCAGACCAAAAAAAGAAAGAAAAATACAATCATGCAGCTATGTGATCTTGTGGTATGACACTCGCTTTCGGATCGGAAGGTACTGGATTCGAACCTCGCTCGGCGCATCGTTTATTTCTTGGAAAAGGCTCTTTACTCAGATTCTCTCAACGTACTCAGGAGGTGTGAAATGAGTACCTGACCATTAACAGCGCTGTCTCTATCCAAAAAAAAAAAAAATGAAATATCGCCTAACAGGCATTGTGTCTCGTCCTACATGTTAAGTATTGCTGTTGTCCAGGGACCCCTTGTAAAGCGCGTTGAGCACGTTTAGTGGATATTGCGCTATATAAAAGCCTATTTTTTTCTTCTTTTTTTTTTTTAATAGAAAAATACAATTAAAAAATCAGACTTCCTTGACTGGGGGATCGACCTTCAGACCTCCTGGTCACTGGTCAGACATGCTACCGTTACCAGACCTCCTGGTCACTGGTCAGACATGCTACCGTTACCAGACCTCCTGGTCACTGGTCAGACATGCTACCGTTACCAGACCTCCTGGTCACTGGTCAGACATGCTACCGTTACCAGACCTCCTGGTCACTGGTCAGACATGCTACCATTACCAGACCTCCTGGTCACTGGTCAGACATGCTACCATTACCAGACCTCCTGGTCTCTGGTCAGACATGCTACCGTTACCAGACCTCCTGGTCACTGGTCAGACATGCTACCGTTACCAGACCTCCTGGTCACTGGTCAGACATGCTACCGTTACCAGACCTCCTGGTCACTGGTCAAACATGCTACTGTTACCAGACCTCCTGGTCACTGGTCAGACATGCTACCGTTACCAGACCTCCTGGTCACTGGTCAGACATGCTACCGTTACCAGACCTCCTGGTCACTGGTCAGACATGCTACCGTTACCAGACCTCCTGGTCACTGGTCAGACATGCTACTGTTACCAGACCTCCTGGTCACTGGTCAGACATGCTACCATTACCAGACCTCCTGGTCACTGGTCAGACATGCTACCATTACCAGACCTGGTCACTGGTCAGACATGCTACCATTACCAGACCTCCTGGTCACTGGTCAGATATGCTACCGTTACCAGACCTCCTGGTCACTGGTCAGACATGCTACTGTTACCAGACTTCCTGGTCACTGGTCAGACATGCTACCGTCACCAGACCTCCTGGTCACTGGTCAGACATGCTACCATTACCAGACCTCCTGGTCACCGGTCAGACATGCTACCGTCACCAGACCTCCTGGTCACTGGTCAGACATGCTACTGTTACCAGACTTCCTGGTCACTGGTCAGACATGCTACCGTTACCAGACCTCCTGGTCACCGGTCAGACATGCTACTGTTACACATTTTTTTCTTGTATTTTTCATAAAGTGGCAACCACAAGGCTATGAATATGAGGCTTTGATGTAATCTCTTTTTTATGATTTTTTTGGTATTTTTAAAATTCAAAATGATAAATGCAGTGGAATCCCTGTTTTTGTTGGGGTTTTTTCTCCCCTTTGCTTTTAGTAAAATTTATCGACTATAGCAGGGACTTCTAAGAGCATAATTGTTTATAACAGGGGTGCATGACCAGTTGGGATAAACAATGGCAGAAAGTGTTGACATCTTAAACTAAACTACTCACTTCGTAGTTATTTTTATCATTTATTTTTTATCTTCATTATATCTACATTTATCCATTTCTCATCTCCCCCCCCTCCCCCCATGTAATTAAAAAAAATATATATATACATATATATATATATATATATTCGTGGTGCTTTTATAAGATTTTAAACACTTTTGTAATTCTATATGTTGAATCGAATTGATTTTTTACCTTTCACAAAAGTATGAAAAAAACAAAAAACAGTGATGATTATAAACAGAAGTTGAATACTCAGATATATATATATATGAAACTGACATTAATTCTTTTTATTTTTTTTTTTTTTGGTTCTTGCTAGACAGCAAAGATTTTCTCTTTCCTGCCTTGAGCAGAGATATGGTCATTTTTAGTCTCATTCCTTCCCGTAAGCAAAACCCAGCACAAAGATGATGGAAATCAAAAATCAATTAATTATAAATCTACTGTGAGACAAGACAAGATCATAGCTGTCCAAGGCAAGACTTTGAAGAGAATCCTTGTCGACAACAACAACAAAAAAACAAAACAAAAAAAAAGCTTGGAATTTAACCATTTCATAACGGTTTTGATTTGATTACTTTAAAATACATGAATAACAATGTGATATTGAATGTAAGCTTCAATTTAATATACACAAAAACAGATAAAATGGACGGTTCAGGTTTTCCCTATATCAACAAAACAAGATGAATGAAACACGACAGACGAATGAGATAATGTGGTAGTGGCGTTGTTAAGATGAATAAACAACACATTGATGGGCAGAAGAAAATTCGTCTGTGGTGTTTCATTCATCCTGTTTTGTTGATAAAGGGGAAACCCCGAAACATCCATTTTATGTTTTCATATATTAGATTGAAGCTTACATTTAATTTCACATTGTTATTTATTTATTCCAGCTCCAAGCAGCAAAATTTACATTAAAATATATGGTACTATTTAATAATAAATATTATTTTCTGTATTTAATTTGCTGTAGATACGAATTTCCAAAATCAAAATCTTGATTTACTTTTTACCAAAGACTAATCAATCAAAATTTATTTTAATCTGCTTCAGATTTATAATTTGTATTTTGTGAATGATCACGGCATTACGGTCTCTCCTCAACCAGGAAGGCCCAGGTTGTTGTCACAGCGATTGTAATTGTATCTAATAAAGTAAGCCCCTCTCCCCCAGCAATTGTAATTGTATCTAATAAAGTAAGCCCCTCTCCCCCAGCAATTGTAATTGTATCTAATAAAGTAAGCCCCTCTCCCCCAGCAATTGTAATTGTATCTAATAAAGTAAGCCCCTCTCCCCCAGCAATTGTAATTGTATCTAATAAAGTAAGCCCCTCTGCCCCAGCAATTGTAATTGTATCTAATAGAGTAAGCCCCTCTGCCCCAGCAATTGTAATTGTATCTAATAAAGTAAGCCCCTCTGCCCCAGCAATTGTAATTGTATCTAATAGAGTAAGCCCCTCTGCCCCAGCAATTGTAATTGTATCTAATAGAGTAAGCCCCTCTCCCCCAGCAATTGTAATTGTATCTAATAAAGTAAGCCCCTCTGCCCCAGCAATTGTAATTGTATCTAATAAAGTAAGCCCCTCTCCCCCAGCCTAGATCGTGGGGTCACTTTTCTAAGGATGGTGCCCCTCTCCCCCAGCCTAGATCGTGGGGTCACTTTTCTAAGGATGGTGCCCCTCTCCCCCAGCCTAGATCGTGGGGTCACTTTTCTAAGGATGGTGCCCCTCTCCCCCAGCCTAGATCGTGGGGTCACTTTTCTAAGGTTAGTAAAGAGTTGGGCTCATATTTTTCGAAAAAAGAGAGATGTTTTTTTCCAGTCATGTGTCAAGATGAACGACAATCCTGAGAGTGCTACACATTTGCAATACGGCTTTTAGTTCATTTTGTAGTAAATTTATTATAATATAATAACATATAATTTATATGTTCTTGTTTTGTTTGCTGCATTTTATTTATTCTCATTAATGAAGGTTTACGATTTGAACTTGATTCTTGAATATGAGATGTGATATATTTATGTATCTATTGAACTACTATTGATAATGTCAGTGGCTGGGTGGAGTTCTTGACCTCCCATAGTGGGCAGGGAGGCACTTACTGTATCTTCTATCCCCCTATATCTTTTTTCCAACATGCTTTCTATCTTTGTCTTGGAATGAGATTTCTTGGTTTTGTCCTGGCCCTGGCTGGGAGGGAAACACTCAAATGTATCGGAGTTTTGAGAGATGATGCTTTTTGTCTTGTAAATCATCTCTCTGGTATGCACTGTATTATTTTTGTTTTACATATATGTGGTTTGTAAACACTTGAGTGTGTTCATCCTAGTTGGGACCTGTGCTTGTGTTAGATGATCTCAAAATACACTAATAGTGTGCTCTTGGAATCTACCTTTGTTCCCGATTTGAACCAATTCCTCTTTTGTCTTCCCTTTTCGTGGGTGCTTTAATTGTAATTCTCGAACTTATTGCTATCCCATTTTCTACCTTTTTACTGGCGCTGATATGACCTATATGTGTTGCAAGTGCCGTAAAATTCTTAAAAACAATAATGTTAGTTACAAATTCTGTAAATTTGGTAACGATTGTTAATTTTATTGAATCACTATTAATGTAAAAACAGCATCGTCTTTTCATCACTTTCATCATCATCATCATTCTTGTTGTTATCATTTTCGTCATATTCACCATATACAAATCATGCCATCATTAAGCATGTTTCGGACTCAACTATGCTAAATAATAACTTTGGCTTTAGGCATGCTTTATTACAAACCCGTATCTGATTCTAATTAAAAATTGTGATTGTATCCACTTTCTTTAGTGACCCTTTAAGACCCTAGACATCACAGCTTTAGTGTGAGACAGAGAGCTGGAAAGAAGACGAGTGAGGCATAGAGAGAACGGTAGATGCACACCCATACAACAGGCTATTTACATGCACCACAAGAACAAAGAAGTGAGAAAGCTGCTGCTTAGCTTGAACACTTCGGGTTTTTATTGAATCAATTTGTCTCACATCTCAAACTTAATCTGAGGTAATTTCAAGAACTGTGCAAGAGACCCTTTTTTCCACATCGTGAGCAAAGCTCAAATTACTGAATTCTTTTCATCAAGATTAGACAGACCCTCCCCAATACCTACAGTTTTCTCTATAACAAATTACTCCATGTACTCTGGGTGGGGTTCCTGACCTCCCATAGTGGGCAGGGAGGTACTTACTGTGTCTTCTATCCCCCTATATCTGTTTTCCAACTTGCTTTCTGTCTTTGTCTTGGAATGATATTACTTGGTTTTGTCCTGGCCCTAGTCGGATACCCTGGTTGAGAGGGAAACAATCAAATGTATAATTATTTTTGGGAGATGATATTTTTTCTCTCTGTTATGTAGTTATTTTGGTTTATTCTTAACATGTGATTTGTAACCATTTGAGTGTATTCCTCTGAGTGGGATCTTGTGCCGGTGTCTGGGTGAGACTTTTAGGTGACCTCAAACTAAGTACTTTGATAGTGTGCTCTGGGAATCTACATCTGTTCCCTATTTGAACCTTTTCCCCTTGTCTTACTTGTTCCTCAAGTCCCTATAATTGCACATCTAGAATGTTTTTACCATCCAATTTTCTTCCTTTTTACTGGCGCTGATATGACCTAAATGTGTTGCAAGCGCCGTAAAACCCTTAAAAACAAACACATACTCCATGTTCTCTTTTCAGATTGATTGTTTTTTTACCAAAATGAATTAGGAAAATAAAAATAAAGAAACCAAAACCAAACAAATCCCACTACGACCTGTAACGATAATTTTTGGATTATGTGTACTTCCAACTTATTCACGCCAAAGCCGCCTCCCGATGATCGTGCTTACAGGTGATTGGGTGGGGATCCTGACCTCCCATAGCGGGCAGGGAGGTACATACTATGTCTTCTATCCCCTATGTCTGGGTGGGGATCCTGACCTCCCATAGCGGGCAGGGAGGTACATACTATGTCTTCTATCCCCTATGTCTGGGTGGGGATCCTGACCTCCCATAGCGGGCAGAGAGGTACATACTATGTCTTCTATCCCCTATGTCTGGGTGGGGATCCTGACCTCCCATAGCGGGCAGGGAGGTACATACTATGTCTTCTATCCCCTATACCTGTTTTCCAACATGCTTTCTGAAATAGATTACTTGGTTTTGTCCTGGCCCTGGCCGGATACCTTGGCTGGGAGGGAAACTGTCAAATGTATAGTTAGTTTTTGGAGATGATATTTTTTTCCTTGTAAATCATCTCTCTGTTATGCACTCTATTATGTTTTATTTATGTATTATATATGATTTGTAAACATTTGAGTGTGTTCCTCTAAGTGGGGACCTGTGCTTGTGTCTGGATGTCACTTTTAGGTGATCTCAATTTAAGTACACTGATAGTGTGCTCTTGGAATCGACATCTGTTCCCTATTTGAACCAATTCCCCTTTGTCTGCCTTATTCTTGGATGCTTAATTGTAATTCTAGAACTTTTTTCTATCCCATTTTATCCCTTTTTACTGGCGCTGATATGACCTTAATGTGTGCAAGCGCCGTAAAACCCTCAAAAACAAAAACAAAAGCTTAAAGGTGACATGGACTGTATCAACAGCATCATCACATGAATAGATTTGAATTTTACAATTAAGTTATTTATTTTCAATAAAAAAATAAAATAAATTGTATTTCTGGAACTTTTTACTATCCCGTTTTCTTCCTTTTTACTGGCACTGATATGATCTTAATATGTTGCAACTGGGTGGGGTTCCTGACCTCCCATTGTGGGCAGAGGGGTACATACTGTGTCTTCTATCCCCTTATATGTTTTCCAACATCTTTCTGTCTTTGTCTTGGAATGAGATTACTTGGTTTTGTCCTGGCCCTGGCCGGAGTCTGAGCTGGGAGGGAAACAGTCAAATGCATAGTTATTATTTTGGGAGATGATATTTTTTTCCTTGTAAATCATCTCTCTGTTATGTATTATTATATTTGTTATTTTGAATGTATAATGTCAGCATTTGAGTGTATTCCTCTTTATTGGATGTTTTACTTGTGTCCGGGTGAGACTTATAGGTGATCTCAAACTAAGGACACTGGTGGTATGCTCTTGGAATCTACATCTGATCCCTATTTGCTCAGTTCCCCTATGTCTTACTTTTTCTTGGGTGCTTTAATTGTAATTCTATAACTTTTTACTATCCCATTTTCTTCTTTTTTACTGGCGCTGATATAACCTAAATGTGTTGCAAGCGCCGTAAAACCCTTAAAAACAAATAACAATTTGGACTTTGAACAACATAGGTGATTCCTGTTGACATCAGACATCTTATTTGATGAATTATCTATATTCCTTCATTCCCGGGACTGACTAAGCGACATGTAACTAATGAAGCCATGGTGGAAGGTGGAATTTGTTTTTGCAATGCTAGTCACTTATTTCCAAGTATTCATTACACAGGGGTTTAGTGGGGTTTACATTTTATTTTATTTTTTCCCCCATGCTTTTTCAGGACACAGTATTCAATAAGCAAGGATGCCTTTTGCTAAAATTTTCTTTTTTTAAAGCCTGAAAATGTTTCTTGTAGAGAGCATAAGAATCTGTGCAAAGTTCCTCTTCATAAGATAGTATCACCCTTCAATCATAGAAAAGGATACTGGGTGGGGTTCCTGACCTCCCATAGTTGGCAGGGAGGTACATACTGTGTCTTCTATCCCCTATTGTCCGTTTTCCAACATGCTTTCTGTCTTTGTTTTGGAATGAGATTACTTGGTCTTGTTCTGGCTCTGGCTGGGAGGGAAACAGTCAAATGCATAGTTATTGTTTTGGGAGATGATATTTTTTTCCTTGTAAATCATCTCTCCGTTATGTATTATTATATTTGTTATTTTTGTATAATGTATAATGTAAGCATTTGAGTGTATTCCTCTTTGTTGGATTTTGTGCTTGTGTCCGGATGAGACTTAGTAGGTGATCTCAGACTAAGTACATTGGTGGTATGCTCTTGGAATCTATATATGATCCCTATTTGTTCCCAGTTCCCCTTTGTCTTACTTTCTCTTGGGTGCTTTAATTGAATTCTATAACTTTTTACTATCCCATTTCTTCCTTTTAACTGGCGCTGATATGACCTTAATGTGTTGCAAGCGCCGTAAAACCCTTAAAAACAAAACAAAAACAAAACAAACAGCGGTATGATCTTTGCTTCGTACCCGAAAGGTACCGAGTTCGATCACCCGCTTCTGCGCTGTATGGCCTTGAGCAAGTCACCTCGCCCTAGCTCAATTTACGGCGCTGCACTGCCTGGGTTATTCCAGTCTTCCCTTGGAATAGACCCTAGAGACAAATTTCCCATATGCGATGAATAAAGGGAATTTAATTAAATTTTTTATTTTCTTTATTAAACTACCAATGCTTTCACTTGTTAAAAAAATCAATTCACCAATACCAAACAGGGTCAGCCTGAAAATTTCAAATAGCCAGTTTTCAAGCTTTATCCAGAAAAAGGCCTTTTTTGAATAGGAAGTGGTTATTCAGTATCAGATACTGAATAGTGCTTTGCCACTATTCAGTATCCATAAGGAACTCTTTTATTATAGAGAGAGTGAAAAGTGCGACAATCTCAGTTGAATGTAAATAAACTACCAGATTGAACTCGTGCAATAACTGACAGCCCGATTCAAAGTTGTAGAAATATTTTGATCGTTATTTTTAAATTTCTGCTATTGTGCAATTAACATAGTTCAAAATATCAAAAGAAGAGTGGCATTCAAATACATTTTTTAATGTCTAAATAGACATGATTAAATGTCACTAAAAGTTCAGTGACACCATGGCTTGGTGGATAAGCTGTTTGACTCTGAACTTAAGGTTCGAGAGTTCAAATCCCGGCCGGGTTAACTTTTATTTTTCCCCAATATTTTTGTTTTAATCATTTTATTTGCTTGTAATATATTTTAATGTTTATATTATACTATTATTATTATTATTATTATTATTATTATTATTATTATTATTATTATTATTATTATTATTATTATTATTATTATTATTATTATTATTATTATTATTATTATTATTATTATTATTATTATTGTTGTAGTTGTAATCGTCATCATCATCATTATTATGATTATGATTTTTAAATCAAGTAGTAGGAGTTATTTAATCAGTTATCGATTTATTACGAATATCTTTTATGTGTTATAATCTCGTTGTTGTTTTTCATTGACGTGCTCTTCTATTGTTCATTACTTTTTAAAATCTTGCTTTTTTCTGTTTGTCACATTTGTTGTTGTTGTTGTTGTTTTTGTTTGTTTGTTTGTTTTGTCATCTAAGACAATCCCGATTCATTATTAATATGTGGCCAGACTTTCTGCCATTTTTAATTGAATGATGTACTTCCGTGAATTAATTGCAGTATTATATTAAAATTTACGTGATAATAATAATGATAATAATAATAATAATAATAATAATAATAATAATAATAATAATAATAATAATAGTAATAATAATGATAATAATAATAGTAATAATAATAATAATAATAATAATAATAATAATAATGATAATAATAGACGTCTAATAATAATAATAATAATAATAATAGACGTCTAATAATAATAATAATAATAATAATAAAAATAATAATAATAATAATAATAATAATAATAATAATAATAATAATAATAATAATAATAATAATAATAATAATAATAATAATAATAATAATAATAATAATAATAATAATAATAATAATAATTTAAACAGATACTGAATATTAGACTACAATTGACATCTATTTACTGAATACACGTGGTATTTTTAGTGGTGTTTCTTTTTTTACGAAACCTGAAACCTGCCGAAACACGCCGAAACCTGACAAAGTTAGGGGAAGCAGGCAGCGGTGGGGAGTGAACCTGGGACTCAGGGAAGTGTACACCATTGGGGAGTGAACCTGGGACTGGGTTTCGTAACAAAAAAGCAATTACTTTTTACGAAACCCAACAATATCCAACAAAGTTATGGAAAGAAAGTAGGCAACAGTGGGGGAGTGAACCTGAGACTCAGGGAAGTGTACACTATTGGGGAATAAACCTAAGTCTATGGTTTTTCGGTGGGTTTTGGCGGGTTTCGTAAAAAGGTAATTGCTTTATTCTCGTCTGGTACCCAACTCCCATAGTCCCAGGTTCATTTCCACTGATATCCTCTTCTCACAGTCCCAGGTTCACTCTCAACCAGTGTGCACTTCCCTGAGTCCCGGCATATTGCCCAATGGTGCCCACTTCCCATAACTTTTGATAATTTCGGTAGGTTTCGAAATAAAAGTACATTCTGAGCTCACTGTCCACTGGTATCAGCCTCTCGCAGTCCCAGGTTCAATCCTCATCTGTGTCCAAATCCCAGATTCACTCCCCACTGCTGCCTGCTTCCCATAACGTTGTCGGGTTTTGGCGGGTTTCGTAAAACAGTAATTCCCCCTCCCCCTTGGTATTGTCTTTTTACAATATCCAGAGTCCCAGGTTCACTCCCCACAAGTGTACACTTCCCTGAATCTCAGGTTCACCCCCCACTGTTGCCTACTTCAATAACTTTGTCGGATATTGCCAGGTTTCGTCGGGTTTCGTAAAAAAGTAATTGCTTTTATATGAAACTCGCTGAAGCACGCTGAAAACCAGAGTCTCAGGTTCACTCCCCACTGGCGTACACTTCCCTGAATCTCCCATAACTTTGTCGGATATTGCCGGGTTTCGTATAAAAGTAATTGCATTTATATGAAACTCGCTGAAACCCGCCGAAAACCAGAGTCTCAGGTTCACTCCCCACATGTGTATACTTCCATGAATCTCAGGTTCACCCCCCACTATTGCCTACTTCAATTACTTTGTCGGATATTACCAGGTTTCGTCGGATTTCATAAAAAAGTAATTGCTTATATATGAAACTCGCTGAAATTCGCCTAAACCCAGAGTCTCAGGTTCACTCCCTACTGGTGTACACTTCCCTGAGTCTCAGGTTCAGTCCCCATTATTTGCTTACTTTCCATAACTTTGCCCCAATTTGTTGGATTTGGCGCATTTCGTAAACAAAAAGTAATTGCTTTTTTAAAATAACAAAATCCGCCGAAACCCAGTCCCAGGTTCACTCCCCACTGGTGTACACTTCCCCGAATCTCAGGTTCACTCCCCACTGTTGCCTACTACCCATAACTTTCTTGGATATTGCAAGGTTTCGTCGGGTTTTGTAAAAAAGTAATTGATTTTATATGAAACTAGCTGAAGCTCGCCGAAAACCATAGTCTCAGGTTCACTCCCCACTGGTGTACACTTCACTGAGTTCCAGGTTCACTCCCCACGCGTTGCCTACTTTCCACTTCTTTGCCGCATATTGTCGGGTTTCGTACAAAAGTAATCCCCCCCCCCCCAATTGTTATTGCTTTTTTATAAAACCCAGAGTCCCAGGTTCACTCCCCACTGGTGTACACTTCCCTGAATCTCAGGTTCACCCCCTCCTCCCCCCCCCCCCCTCAGCCTCTACACACACACACACACACACGCTGCTGCCTACGTCCCATAACTTTGTCGGATATTGCCAGGTGTCGTCCGGATTTTTATTACGAAACCCGCTGAAACCCAGTCCCAGGTTCACTCCCCACTGTTGTACACTTCTCTGAGTCCGAGATTCATTCCCACAGCTGCCCTCTGTCCATAACTTTGTCGGGTTTCGGAAAAAAAAACACCGTATTATAGTGCAAAACCACTATTCAGTGTCAGATACTGAATAGTGCAAAACCACTATTCAGTATCAGATACTGAATAGTACAAAACCACTATTCAGTATCAGATACTGAATAGTGCAAAACCACTATTCAGTATCAGATACTGAATAGTGCTAGCCTTTTGAATAAGGAGCCATTTGTTTTGCTATGATTGTCGTTGACAATACTCAATATTTCTTAACTTTGTTAAAATTAGAAGTGTAACAATATGAGATGTGACGTCATTACAGACCTCCCAGATGTGACGTCATTACAGACCTCCCATATGTGACGTCATTACAGACCTCCCAGATGTGACGTCATTACAGACCTCCCAGATGTGACGTCATTACAGACCTCCCAGATGTGACGTCATTACAGACCTCCCAGATGTGACGTCATTACAGACCTCCCAGATGTGACGTCATTACAGACCTCCCAGATGTGACGTCATTACAGACCTCCCAGATGTGACGTCATTACAGACCTCCCAGATGTGACGTCATTACAGACCTCCCAGATGTGACGTCATTACAGACCTCCCAGATGTGACGTCATTACAGACCTCCCAGATGTGACGTCATTACAGACCTCCCAGATGTGACGTCATTACAGACCTCCCAGATGTGACGTCATTACAGACCTCCCAGATGTGACGTCATTACAGACCTCCCAGATGTGACGTCATTACAGACCTCCCAGATGTGACGTCATTACAGACCTCCCAGATGTGACGTCATTACAGACCTCCCAGATGTGACGTCATTACAGACCTCCCAGATGTGACGTCATTACAGACCTCCCAGATGTGACGTCATTACAGACCTCCCAGATGTGACGTCATTACAGACCTCCTAGATGTGACGTCATTACAGACCTCCCAGATGTGACGTCATTACAGACCTCCCAGATGTGACGTCATTACAGACCTCCCAGATGTGACGTCATTACAGACCTCCCAGATGTGACGTCATTACAGACCTCCCAGATGTGACGTCATTACAGACCTCCCAGATGTGACGTCATTACAGACCTCCCAGATGTGACGTCATTACAGACCTCCCAGATGTGACGTCATTACAGACCTCCCAGATGTGACGTCATTACAGACCTCCCAGATGTGACGTCATTACAGACCTCCCAGATGTGACGTCATTACAGACCTCCCTACCATGACAAACAATTCGTAGAATTATGAAATTGTGCTTCAAATTTCAGAACTTCATAAGCATCTCAGTCTCAGTCATTAAGACTTGTTGAAAATGAAGTTTGATGCTAGTGCTAGACTACATAATTAAAAGGATTTTGTACTGTGATTCAATAAATTGTAGAATTGCAACTGTGATTCAATAAATTGTAGAATTGCAACTGTGATTCAATAAATTGTAGAATTGCAACTGTGATTCAATAAATTGTAGAATTGCAACTAACATTTTTAACAATTAAAAAATAGGAATTTTTAGATTTTCTAAGTAGGCAGGTCCGTTACAAGACATATTATTTTGCAATCACTATTATCATTCTTTCTCTGGCCATGCTGAACATTGTTCCACTGTGTCACAAGATAAGGCATTGTTCCATGTTTTGCTTCCATTGTCATCAACCTTGTGCAGCGATGTGGTCTTGTGGTATGACACTCGCTTTCAGATTGGAAAGTCCTGGGTTCGAGCCTCGCTCGCTCGACACATAGTTGAGTCCTTGGAAAAGGCTCTTTACTCACATTCTCTCGTCGTACTCGGGTGTAAAATGAGTATCTGACCGTTAACAGCATTGTCTCTGTCTGAAAAAAAATTGTAATATTGCCTAACAGGCATCATGTCTCGTTCTACTTATTACTGTTGGTCAGGGACCCATTATAAAGCACTTTGAGCACGTTTAAGTGGATATTGCACTATGTAACTAATAGCTCAAGTTTAAAAACCTTTCACTGGCCATACTCGCCATTGCTCCTCTTTGCCACAAAGTGAGACACAAAACCACTCAGCAAGCCCATGCTACAGAAAACTTCATCATAGATTATTTTCAAACATTCTTGCAAAATAACAGAAAAACAACAAATGAAGATGACACACACAATAATAAAACAAATAAGTAAAAACAATATTGTAAAAAATAAAAATGTTTATTTATTTTGACATAAGATTATTACAAGAGATACGTTGCATGCCATTTGATAAGACTATAACTTGAATGCATTTTGTTTCAGCACATACATTATTTGAGTAAATCAAGAGTTAATAAGTATGTTACCATAATAGTGTATAATAAAATATCCTACAGATTTGATATGTAAGGCACTATAATTCACTTAAACACCACATTGAACTTGATAGTTTCGCATCATCACAAAGCTCCTACTCCTAAATATTTTCTTGACTTCTCAAAAGTTCTAAAAAAATTCTATTCCAAAACATGTGCAAAGTTACTTTTTTAACGTATTTCTGGACAATGTTTTGTTTTTTGTTTTTTTAAATTGAATTTGATTTGTCAGAGAGTGGCCGGGCATGAATATGTGTAACTGTTGCAATTTTAGAAATTTGTCTTTTTTAAAAATTGTTGTATCAAATTTTGGTTTGCTGGAAGTTTTTTTCTTTTCTGTCTTTCAATTTATTTCCTAGTCAGAATTTCTAAACTCAGATTAAGACTTCCATTTAAAATGAACTTTGTTTCTACTACAAGAAACCAATTATTTTCATGGATATCAGATGATCTGGGTCAATGCTGACAAAATGGTGATTTTAATTTTTTTTTGTTTTTGTTTTTACATATGGTAGTATCACCAAATATGAATGTGGTGGTTTAGATGTTGAATAAGAGATGAAAAAAAAAATATGAATGGAGCACATAATAAAAGTTTGATGCTGCACTTTGAAGCATGAACAAATCAGCACTTCATTGAAGTAAAACAAGCATCATGTTTCTATCATCTATCTAAAATCTAGGGATCAAACTCTCCATTTCGTGCATTTTCTAATACAACAAGATTATTGGTGATCAACGATGAATTAAAACTAAATATTTCCAAAACCGGATATTAAACGTTGACAAAATGTCCTTGTAGTAATTACTTGATGAACTAGAGTTCAAGATAATCTGACGAAACATCATACATTATCAAATTCTATTTTGATGTATTAAAAAAAAATACAATATCATAATAATACCTTGTAAAAAAAGAATTAAAGCACATAATGTCACTACATGTTGTTATAATCAAACTATACATTAACAAGAAAAAAAAGGGATATATTGACAATTACAGAAATGTTAATGGAATGACCCTGACATTTCTACATTTATTCAAAGAAAAAGAAACAGTTTAAAACAAATGATTAACAAAATAAAATGGCTCACTCTGACTCAGACAAAACAAAATTGATTCATCTTGGCAGACATTCTGTCAGATTCAGTCATGGTATTATTATTATAAATGGCTTATAAAAACCGGGTAGCACCTTTGGCCGTTATGATTGAATTGCATTTATCCAAGCTAATATCAAACCTGCCACATACGTCCATTTAATTAGTATGTGGACCTTTTTTTTATTTTATTAACCCGAGTTCTTTTTTTTCCCTGGTATATCTTTTAAAAAAAATAAAACCAACAAAAAACTGTTATTTTCCCTTCAAAATGAATATATGTCACCTTCACCGCATCTATTTGTCTAAAACATTTGGAAACTAGGCTGAAAATGGTGTATTTTTGGTTAATATTAATACAGATTTTCTTTAAATTCAAATTTCCAATTATATATTATATATGTTTATCAGTTAAACGTGTATTTTTGTTAGTTGTCTGGGGCAGGCCTGAAATGCCAGGCAAAGACAAGCGTTTTGACAAACATTGACAATCAAACCGTTAGGAGACAAGAGGTAGCTGCTTATCTATCTTTCATCCAATTTATACCATGAGAAAGTAGGTATAACATTTTTAGTTATTTCATGAGTGCACATCATTCTAAGAAAGAATAGAAAAAAAAACTACAAAAAAAAAACAAAAAACCAGGAATAAATGAAAGAAATAAAGCATCCACGGAAATAAATGGATCACACAAATGTTTCCTCTGCTCACAAAAAAAAAACGACCAAACACACAAAAAGCACTGCAAACTTACAACAAAAAAAAACAAAAAAAAAATAGTGAGCTTTCATTTTTACAATAAAATGTTTAAAAAATAAAAATCTACTCGTCTACTTTCCATTGACATGTGGAAGATTTCGTCATGCACCGCTTTCTCTTTTGGTCCCATAGCTTGCCTCGGAAACAGTCGCGTTTAATCCATTTACCTTTCTGCGTGCATACGACAAAATGCTTGCAGCCGTCGCAGGATGGGTAAAGGCCTGCCTTTAATCCTTCACAAGATTTTACACAGTCCTCATGGCCAATGCTGAAATGACAGATGAGAGTTTCATATTATATTATATTTATATATCTGCGGCGCTGCATTGCGGCTAATGCCTGGGTTCTTCCAGTCTTCCCTTGGAATAGACCCGAGAGACAAATTTCCCCTTTGGGATGAATAAAGGGAATTTTAAACAAATTTAATTAAAATGGAGACTCAAAACAGTGGCTAAATATATTTGGATTGTGCTCTAACAACCAAATCAAAATCCCCATTTTTCTTCCTCTGAAAATAAAAATAAATTTAAAAATACCAAACACGGAACGTTCAGGCTCAAAACCCTTCTTTTGAACCTGAAGCGTTCCACGATTGTATTTTGTTCTTTTTTTAAAAACTTATATTCATTTTTATTTATTAATTTTTACAGTCCACAACTTCTACTTCTACTATACTTTTTTCCCTCCATATCTTAAACTAAATACTTTTTTGTCTCGTGAGTTGCTGAGGGATCCATCTACCACTGACACTACATAAAACTATAATGTGTATCATTAATATCACTGCTTATGGTGCTGCTGTAACTGTTACTATTACCACTACCATAACGACTACTTCTACCATTACTACTACTACAACTACTACTACTACTATTCTCCTCCAATACAATAAGTATTTCTACGACTACTATACAACTACTACTAGAACCAATGCTACTGCCATTACTAATATTACTACTATACAATAACTACTACTACTAGTACTACTAGAACTAATGCTACTGCTAGTATCATTACTACTACTACTATTACTATACAATAAGTACTACTACTACTAGAACCAATGCTACTGCTCATACTACTACTATACATTAGTACTACGATTGTATATACATATTTGATCATAAATATTGAAGGCAGAAGTTGTTTTAATATCTTGGTGAAAAGAAAATAATTTAGTTGCCCTTACCTCTCTGGTGCGTTTTTGTCTTTCAACACGGCTTCCTTGTCATCTTCAGAACCCTCGTCATTTACCCTAATAGAGGGAAATAGACAATTATAAGAAGAAGAAAGATGAAATGTAATGTAATAATTAATTTATACATTAATATTGATAAAACAGATGTAACATTACTGTCAAGGAAGAAAGATGGATGGAGAGCCACGAAAAAAGTAGGATCATTAATAGTATAAGGAAGATGTAGAAAGAAGAAAGACTTTATCGACAGTTGCACTAAATAAATTATTACGTACATATATGGATTAGAAAAGATAAAATAAAATTAAACACTGAAATCAAATTATACACAACCCTTGCAAAATCTGTGCGTATATTACAACTGCGGAACATGGGCACTGACTGGAACTGAAGAGCAAAGATTAGATAGATTCCATAGAAAACAACTGAAAAGAGTCCTGAATACACGATACCCCACAAAAATAGGCTAGGGCTATTGGTCAGTACTGACTCCCAGGCGCTAGCACATGCGGGTCAGTACTGACGAACAGACGCCAGTGCCTGGAGGTCAGTACTGACCAATAACCTGGTGTCTATTGGTCAGTATTGAACAACAGGTGCCACCGCCCACAGACAACCTCTATTCGGTCTGTGCCACTGCCCACCCCATTGATCAGCACTGACGAACATCGGACCTGTTCGTCAGTGCAAAGACCTCTTCGCACTTATTCGTCACTTCCTAAAGTATACCATTAAAAAAACAAAACAATTAAAATCCCAGGCTCTCAGGCCAACTTATCCGATGGCACACAGTAACACTTGGTCACTTAGATAAGTTTGATTTCTAACGCGTTAGATGCCGTTGGGGCAACGATATGACTCGTTATTTCAAGCCACCATAAGATTCTTTTTTATTTTATGTTGTCCATTCTATTTCTTTGGGTTTTTGTTGTTGTTGTTTTTTTGTTTTTTTTTATTGTTTTTTCCCAAGTATATTTTCGTTATAGCTTAATTTAAAGAAAAATAGAGGAAAATGTGTTATATAATATTTCCTGTTACGATTCTTTTATAATACTTTGTCTATTCTATTGATGAGGATTTTTTAATTATTTTTTTTTTTTGTCATGCAAAATAATAATAATAATAATAATAATAATAATAATAATAATAATAATAATAATAATAATAATAATAATAATAATAATAATAATAATAATAATGATAATAAATAACGGAAAGGAGGAGAAACTTGATAACGATTAGATTATTCTATTTTTGGGCAGCGTGGCTCAGCGGTACGGTCTTTGCTTCGTACCAGAAAGGTACCGAGTTCGATCAACCGCCACCGCTGCCCTGTGTGACCTTGAGCTAGTCACCTCGCCCTAGCTCGACTTGTGGCGCTGAACTGCGGCTGATGCCTAGGTTATTCCAGCCTTCCCTTGGTATAGACCCTAGATACAAATTTTCCATGAATAAAGGGAATTCTATTTTATTTATTTATTATAAGAATATACTGAAAATAACTGAACTTGTGAACGCAGTTTTAAAGTACGGCTTCTTAAATCGTAACACCGACTATAAGACGTGGGTGGGAGATAAAAGACATATTAGTGGTGGTAGTAGTAGTAGTAGTAGTAGTAGTAGTAGTAGTAGTAGTAGTAGTAGTAGTAGTGCAGTAGTGGTAGTAGTAGTGGCAGTAGTAGAAGTAGTTAGTAGTAGAAAGCTGGAGTGAAACTGGAGGGGGCGAGGTGAAAAAGTCACGGCGGAGGTGGGGGGGGGGTGTTTGGATGAGCGAAGGTCGAATCTTCGCGAAGGAAATACGAACGGTCGGATGGCGATGTGATAGTAAAAAGGAATATAGATAGAATGCGCTTGGCCAAGGAGTTCACAACATTGCCATCCGGAAGTATAACGGTAGTAGTAGTAGTAGTAGTAGTAGTGGTGGTGGTAGAAGTAGTAGTAGTAGTAGTAGTATTAGTAGCAGCAGCAGTAGCTGTAGTGGCAGCAGTGGTTATGAATATGGGTGACGTTGACATCGAAAAGGCTCAAAGATAGTATTGACTAAGAGGTGGTTGCACAGCGGGATACGAAGTGGAGGTTAGTGGTGGTCAATCCTGGTGTTGAGTCCGCGTGGAGTCAGCGTTCCCAACGACTTGATCAGGTGAGTTTCCCTACGTCGGCGGGTGGAAGTGTCCGAATGGCAAAAACTAAACACACACACACACACACACGCTGTACATCGCAGTAGTCCGGCAGATTGAAGTGTCTGCACAGTTCGATATGACGCGCAAGTGCTGCACGAATCTGTCACCCAGCCTCTTTCCGGTCTCACCAACGTAAGCAATCCCACAGAGAACACGTAATCGCATAGTTATCTATCTATATTCCACTTTACTATCACATCGCCAGCCATCCGACCGTTCGTATTTCCTTCGCGAAGATTCGACCTTCGTTCATTCAACACCCCCCCCCCCCCCTTAACCCCACCTCCGCCGTGACTTTTTCACCTCGCCCCCTACTGTTTCACTACAGCTTTCTACTACTTACTACTACTACTATTACCACTCACTACTACTATCACTACTGCTACTACTATTACTACTACCACTTATATATGTCTTTTATCTTCCATTATTTTCTGGAAGGTTCTGTTCCCTGACGCTGACCTTTTCTTATCAGTCAGATCACCCCCCTGGGGCACCCTATCCTCTACCCACGCTAACATTTCATTCATACTGCATGCAACCACCATTGAGTACAGACGATACAAGTTATTTTTCATTATATTTTATTTGTTTTCCACGTTTATTTGTGTATTGTTGTGCTGATGAAGGGTTTGTACCCGAAACGTCCATTGTCTGTTTTGTTCCCATACGAAGCCTTTCATTTTCACTCTTTCGTTAGTATTTTACGATCACCGGCTTCAGGCAGCCCTTACCGTTTTCTACTTTTCCTGTCTCAGTAAGATGCGAGCAAGCCGAATTTCAAATGGGCTAGCACTTTCAAATGACAGGAATGAAGAAAGACGAGACAATGAAAGAGCTTTCACTTTCAGTTCTGGCGCCACGCATCAGTGCAGTGAGCATGTGCGTTGGATGAACCGAAATATAGGGCTTCCAGTTTGGCGTATCAACACCAAATTTGGTCTTTTTCTCAGGATTGGACAATTTCACTTGTTTAATTAATTGATATATTTATTAAACAAATCTCACGTAAACCGACAAAAAAGTTTAGTGAAAACAAGGGCTTCCCTGCGACTAGTAGTATGGGACAGGAAATGCTGATTTATTTGTCGTAGAGCAAGTTATTTTTAAAAATGGCATTTTTCCATAATTTTGGTACCGTCAACGCCCGTGGCCAGGTCAGAACTGACCAATTGGCATCAGTACTAGTAATAGTATTAGTCAGTACTGACCCCCAGACGCCGGTGCCTGTTCGTCAGTACTGACCCGCAGGTGCCAGCGCCTGGGGGTCAGTACTGACGAATAGCCACTCCGACAAAAATAAGCAAGAAAACTATGAAAAATGCAATGAAAGACCCTTATCCATTCAAATCCTGGCAGCAGCCTCTTATGGTTCTCACACTACTATGTTATGACGATTGACCCAATCAGCAAAGCCCGGCCCACAGTCTTGCACCGTCGCCAACCCGCCGGGTAGCATCGTCACAACACACCGTTCGACTAGATGCTCTGCCGTCTCAGGTTCTTGCCCACAGCGGGTATACGTTGGACAGTCAGAAAGACCCCACCGATGAAGCGCACTGGCCGTGAGGCAGCTCCTCGACCGAAGCCGATTCGCCGTCACCCAGTGTCTCCTCTTACTGGTATCAAAGCCTGGCAACTTCTCACCAAGCTTAGAGGAGGTAACGTCCCTGCGATATGATGGTTCAAATCCTGGCGGGAATCACTTCACTGTGTCCGAATGAGACTTTTTAAGTAGTCTAGGACTAAACCATGATCAGATTGCTCTAGTGAGGCAGTCAGACGGACTGGGTGGGGTTCCTAGCCTCCCATAGTGGGCAGGGAGGCACTTACTGTGTCTTCTATCCCCTTATATCTGTTTTCCAACATGCTTTCTGTCTTTGTCTTGGAATGAGATTACTTTTTTTTCCTGGCCCTGGTCGGAGTCCTAGCTGGGAGGGCAACAGTCAAATGCATAGTTATTGTTTTGGGAGATGCTATTTTTTTCCTTGTAAATCATCTCTCTGTTATGTATTTTTATATTTGTTATTTTAAATGTATAATGTAAGCATTTGAGTGTATTCCTCTTTGTTGGATTTTGTGCTTGTGTCAGGGTGAGACTTATAGGTGATCTCAAATTAAGTACATTGGTGGTATGCTCTTGGAATCTACATCTGATCCCTATTTGTTCTCAGTTCCGCTTTGTCTTACTTTCTCTTGGGTGCTTTTTAATTGTAATTCTAGAACTTTTTACTATTCCATTTTCTTCCTTTTTACTAGCGTTGATATAACCTAAATGTGTTGCAAGCGCCGTAAAACCCTTAAAAACAAAAAACAGGTTGCTATAGGATCCATTTTTTCTTGGTTTCTTCGCCGTTTGAGAGTTAAAAACAAAATTTATGTATGATATAATTAAAGTTTTAAATAATCTCATCTTTTCTTTTTATTCTAAAAATGCCGCAAGTACAAAATATCACTTTCTAAAAACCAAAAAAAGCCTCCCAATAATGTGTGTTGAAGCCTTGCTAGAAATATGCCTGTATTGTCACTTATTCAGCCAATAATCACTCACTGACTTTTTTTTATTTTGCCACATGTAAATAATATTCTCTATGCTTGCTTTTTTTTATTCAATAAATTTTTAAAAAAATATATCAAAATGAATTTAAAAAGTACATTCAACACATGGGAGGAGGCATGTGGTCTGTAATTAAAAATTGTCAGATAAAGACTTTACAATACAGGAATTTCCATCTCTAATAAGATGAAAATGTGTAGTAAATGTCTTTCTTACGGGAATATCATCAAGGTGTCTAATCGCCAGTTAGATCTTTCAGACCTAATTTTGGTTGTGCTGTGACTGAATTTCTAGACAAAAAAAAAGTAAATAAATAAACCTACTTAATCCTTCAAGACGGAAATTAACAATTGTTTTGTTTTTTTAAATGGACAACAAACAGATTATCTTCATTTTCAGCCATCTTGGCGTTACATACCAGAAGATCCTGCTTGGTCTGCCACCGGTGTTCAAGCTGGCTCTAGGGCAAGTGGGTGACTTCTGGTTCTCACAACGTCCGGTGTTGGCATTGAATTCGTCGGTGGGAACTGGACACTGCTTGACTGAGAGACGACCACCGTAACATTCAGCATAGGTGTTGCAACGTCCACAAGACTGGTACCGACCGTCTGGCTTGTCTGGATGGAAAGTTGGACAGAAATACGATTGTATTGATTGGATCTTAACTATTCCCTAATCTGTCTTGTACAGTAGAACACAATTATAAAGACCATCCCCAGGCAGAAAAAAAATAGATCTTCATAATAACAGTGGTTCTAAATATAAGAGGAAAAATTAAGGGGAATTGCGTTTTTTGTTTTATATAAATAAAATAAATGTTCATCTGATTCTTTTTATTTTTTTGTTTTCTATAATGATAAGAACAAAGAAAATAACCATGATAACTACCACCACTGCTACTACTTCTATGACTACTACTACCACTACTACTACTACTACTGCTACTACCAATAGTAATACTAATACTACAACAATTACTACTACCATTGCTGCTAGTGACCGCGATCACTACCCAAACCTCTGTACCATGCATCACTATGCCCTAACTATAAAAATAAACACACCACAACCAACTTACTTTTACAATCCTCCACACACTTGGAGATGGTGCAAGTAGGAGAAGGAGCCCTGACACATGTATTCTTGTGCGAGTCCCATTCAGAACCACGACTACAATCCATCCTTCTTTCCTGGCCGCTGGTACAACGAATGTATTGTGAGCAGCTGGCACAAGATGCGTAAACTCCATCAGATTTCCCAGTACAAGACTCAACACATTCTGTAACAATATGTAATAAAATAATCCATGAAAAAGACATTGAAAAGAAACACAAAAACACCTTGAGCTTTTAAACAGCGCAATATCCACTAAACAGTCTCAAAGCGCTTTACAAGGGGTCCCTAGCCAACAGCAACTCTTTACAGTAGTACGAGACATGACGTCAGTTAGGCCATATTACAATTTTTTTCAGACACAAGACAATGCTGTTAATGGCCTGGTACTCATTTTACACCTGTGTTTGGTGAGAGTATGTGAGTAAAGAGCCCATTGCTAATATTTTTAAAAGGTCAAAAATATTTTTCGTCAAGAGCATAGGCCTAAAGAAAAATCATTCATGCAAATCACTTCATCAAATGGTTTCACCCTCAACCCTCATCAAACCAACTATAGGGAAATCCCCACATTCGTTATGATTCAATCAAAATTATTCTTTTTTTCAGATTTGTTTTGTAAATCACAAATTTTGAAGAAAAATATTTGTCATAGCCATAAGAAATTAATACTATAATGTTAAGCTCATTTGGCTGCACAAAATTATGTTTTGGATGTACTTATTACCCTGAGTTTGGGTGTAAAGAAATAATTTTGTTTTGGGTAGGTATGGCTCCCTGCAAATGGTCGTCTGTAAGGAGAGGGCAAAGGATGTATATCCATCTAGCTTCCCATTAATGTCAACTGTAGCCTTTAAACAACCAATGATTTCATCTTTTAAAAACACCAACTCACAAATACTGAACAAGGTCAGCTGGAATAGTTCAAAAAGCCGGTTTCAGCCGGGGAAAAAGAGCATCTTTGTGCTAGGTTAACCCTCTCCTTGCCACCCATAGGAAAATCATCACATTCGTTACGATGTTATCAACAATTATCAACAGTTTTAGCCATAAAAACTCGACATTGTGTTGCAGAGCTCATTTTTCTGAACAAAATGCAGGATATACTCATTGCTAATCTGTTTGAAAAATCTATTTTTGTGTTGGGTGAGTATGAAATATTGGGTCAAAATTCTGAAAATATCTGGTAAGGAGAGAGTTAAAACATTACTTGTTGACCATTTCATTTCAGTCTAAACCCACGGGTGGGGCAAAGGTGACTTACGTGGACAAACAGATCTGGTGTTGCATCTCTCCTGCTGGGTGCCATCTCCTTGACATCTGCTTGGATCCTCTGGGCTGCGGCTACTTCTTCGGACACACTGTCTACTTCTCTCACGAGTTCCTGTCTGGCAGTTGCATTGTTTCCAAGTGCTCCATGTGGTCCATTGAATGTCGTCTCTTTGTGGCTGAGGTTGAGGCTGTGGTTGAGGTTGTGAACCTGGCAATGACAACATATATGTATATCTAAATCCTTTTTTTCCTTTTATGATAAAAAAAATTCTGTTAACTGGACAAAGGGCGAAAAAAAATATATTGAGTGAGCTCAATAAATTTACAAGACAAAAATATTTGGTTCTTTTCTTAATCTTTTTTTCCTTTTTAAAAGAACAACAATTTTCTGCTGGTGGACAGCTGAGTAAGATTATACCGTAATTGAACCCAAGACTGCTATCAGGCTTTGAGTCAAATACCTTATCAACTGAGCTACTGGAACCTCATACAAGTGGTTGGTTCTTTTTTTAAACTTTGAAATTATGTAATAATAATAATAAAAATAATAAAAAACCCAAAAACCTACAGCATTTATATAGGCAATATCCACTAAAATGTGCTCAGAGTGCTTTACAAGGGGTCCCTGACCAACAGCAACATTTAACATGTAGGACGAGACTTACGCCTGTTAGACGGTATTACATTTTTTCCGACAGAGACAGCGCTGTAGACGGCCAGGTACTCATTATACACCTGAATACAGTGAGAGAATGTGAGTAGTCTTTTCCAAGGACTCAAATATGCGCTGAGCAAGGCTCGAACCCAGTACCTTCCGATCCGAAAGCGAGTGTCATACCACAAGACCATATAGTCGCACATTAATGCCGTCGACATAATAAGTTGTTACCTCCCATGTAGCCTCATAAGATTTTTGTATGCTCAGATTCTAGCACATCTTTTGACTTCTCCAGAGAGTGTGCGAGAATCCAGCAAAGACAGTATTGTAAATATAGAAGCACCCAAACTTGTTAACACAGGATCATATTTTTCACATGAATTCCAAAGTTTTGAAAATTTGGCATGGACATGAAATAAAAAGAACCGATCATAAACATCTTATAATGGTTCCAGGAGTCAAACACAAGGGCCATCTTTATCTGCACACTTTTACAATTGTTAATTGTGTGCACTTATAAGATATGACTGGGGAGCTGGTTCTGTTAGATCTGGTGAAAAATACTTTGTGATGGACTAGAATCCTTATCCAAAAAGATTGTAACCAATTGAAACTGCCCTTTATTCAAAAACTGGAGTAAACTCCCTGAGCACCTTATTATTCTAAAAGACTACGGCACAGTTTAACAGAGGTGTACATGCACAATTCAAAAACAAATCATTTTTTTATCACATCGTCATTATTTCCAGCCCAAAGCTCATTTTTTCATCAATGACAGACATACTGTTATCAAACACCAGTCTCATAAAATTCTTTGATAATGAACTCAAAATAGTTTCAAAAAGAAGAGAATAATTTTGAATAGTGTCATGTGATGACAAATTTTACGCAGATTGCATCATGTTATGAGAAGTTTATGCCATTATAAAAATAAAAAGAACCGGATCGAGAAAATAAGGCATCACACTATTTTTTGCTATTATGATAGATAGGCCTTTTCGAAACAATCATTGATGTTTTACCACATTTAAAACACTTGAAAATAAGAGTGTTACCCCTTCAAATGAAAGAAAGAATTTTGAATGAAGATTTTTTACATTTAAAAAAGAAAATGACCTTTCTTCTCATTTAAAATATTAGTTAATAGACCATATATACAAGAGCATAAAATAATCAGTGCCTGACATTTGTTCATTTGAAAAGCACAGATTTTACTTGTAAAGTAGAACATTTTAAAAGAGTAATAACACTTTTGTGCCTGAATAACTTTTTTATAAAATGATTATCAATCTAAATTGCTTTTTTTATTTTAAAAATGTTTCAACTTATGACATATTAATCAAAACAATTAATAGAATTTAAAAAATCAGAATATTCTGAAAAAATCGAAATGAAAAGCACATCCATAAGGGATTGTGCACGGAATATGCACTTGAAGTGCATTTAATTTTATTTTCTCTTTCTGATCATAAAAGAACAACATAAGTTGATGGGGTTGAAAGATAAGCAAATTGTTTTGTTACGTACTAAGCCTATATATATGTAGTATGCACAATAAAGCTTTGGATACCATACATAAATTTTGCTTTCAATGAAAACATTAAGCTCAATGGTCAAATAAATGAGAAGAGAAAGCATATTTTAGAGAAAAACAAAGGAAACAAAAAAAAAGCAAGAAATCCAAAATACGTCAATATACAGGAATTGAAAAAAAAAATATCACTTGTGACAAAGAATAAAATGTAAAAATAGGCTCACGCAAATAGAAACAAGACAACACAAACAGTGCCAATACTTGTCCCACCCGCGATAACACTAGCATGAACCAAAGTCTCAAAACAATTGCAATCTTAAAGTTCACTTTGGCAGGAAGTAAAACCTGTGACTGTTTGATATCTATCTACATGACTTAACCACTGCACCATAGGCAGAGGTGTTATTGGATTCCCTTGTCAGATATGCGAGGGTTGATTGATGACCAACCTGTGCAAGCTCTGGTATCACAATTCTTCTCCTCAATGGGATCTCCTTGACATCTGGCAGAGTCCACGATGGTTCGGGAGGACCTCCTGATACACTGGCGACTTCTGGTTTGTTTCCCAGTGACACAGTCACATGATTTCCATGCGCTCCAAGTAGTCCACGAAATGTCATCTCGTGGCTGTGGTTGTGGTCGTGGCTGTGGTTGTGGTGGGGGCTGAGGAGCTGGTGGTAGTATGAATAGGAACCATTGATTTGTTTGTTTTAAAGGGTTATAGGGCGCTTTCAACGCATTTAGGTCATTAAAAAGGAGGAAAATAGTTGTTGTAGTAGTATAGATTTACTATTACTATAGTATAGTATAGTACATTATAATTTTCATAATTTAGTATAGATGGACCGTGACCAATGGAAACAATCAACAACATGGATGGAGAGAGCAGCTATACTAATCGACCATGACTGAATCGCACAATTCTCAGCAAGCGTCATTCAGACTGCGAAGCTCACTACTACTACTATAGATTTACAATTGAAAGGACAAGAAAAAGGAAGACTATAGGGGAATGGTTCAAATAGGGATTAGAAGAGGAATCCAAGAGCACAGTATACAGTTTTTGAGATCACCTAGAAGTCTCATCCAGACATAGGCATAAGATCCCACTTTTCAAGATTTTTTAGTAATGTGTTTACATCTTTATCATTTTTTGTTGTTGGCTGAAGAAGGGTTTTGAGCCCGAAACATTCCGTATTGGGTATTTTGTTCTTTTTGAAGCTGTTATGTCATTTTTGTTTATTACTTTTTAAGATCCCACTAAGAGGAATACACTAAAATATTTACAAACCAAGTATATAACAGAGAAATGATTTGAGTTACAAGAAAAGATATCATCTCTCAAAATAATAGCTATATATTTGACTGTTTCTCTCTCAGCCAAGAACTCTGGCCAAGGCCAGGACAAAACCAAGTAATCTCATTCCAAGACAAAGACAGAAAAACTCAGAAAACAGATATAAGGGATGAGAGACACAGCAGGTGACCTGTCCACTTATGGGTGGACAAAAAACCCTACCCAAGGAAACACTGAAATAGAACACAAAACGTCAAGACATCTTTGCTTTTCAGAACAATTCAAAATAAAATTATGGGAGTTAAAACCAGAATTTTGGAATTTTGCTAATTTGCAAAATGCGTGAATTCATCTAATTAAACGTTATATACAAGCTTTATTGTCCATGAGATGTTTCAAAAACGGAAACCCAAAGCATCCACAACCATTGATCCTTGTTGATAAATGAAGATTACCTGGTGCGAAGAATGGAAAAGGAATAATCCAACAGGAGGGGAACTCATTGAAGATCCCTGTAAAAGTCTCCCAGGTATACAGGATCAACTACTGGGTAGCTGCAAATAGACTACGGTCAAAACATACAAGAACAGCTGCCAACATGCACAAATGGGGGCTCCAAGAATCACCAACATGCCCAAAGTGCAACCAAGCACCACAAGATGCAAACCACCTCGTACTAGATTTCCCAGAGACAAAACTGGAAGGGGGATTTGAAACCATCAACAAATGTGATGATGACTTCCGAACCTGGATTGATACCTTGAACATAGAAGTGCAGCCGAACGATACTACTAATGAAGATTACGAGTCAGCTTTGTGGAGTGGAGTGTTGGAGTTAATGTGTGAGGCTGCTAGAAAAGAGTTCAAAAACAACTGCTTGCTTCTAACTTGTAATATATAAAATGAAAATTTGCTTTGAAAATGTGTTTACAATAAACAATAATGAATATAACAAAAAAGAATAAAATACCAAACACAGAACATTTCGGGCTCAAAACTCTTCTTCAGCTAACAACAACAAAAAAAACCCAATAAAAACATAAATACATTGCTACATTTCAGTACCAGGAAGAATCTAATCTTCAGAGTCGATGCCTCTTTAGAAAGTGCAAAATCCACTAAAAGGGGTCAATAGCCACCAACAATATGTAGGAAAAGACATGGTGCCTGTAAAGCAATATTGCATATTTTTTTTGACACAGACAACAACACTGTAAACAGCCAGGTTCTCATTATTACACTTGAGTACAGTGAGAGAATGTGAGTAAAGAGCGTTTTCCAAGAGTTCAACTGTTTCCCGCTCAGGACATTACTCGAACCAGAGACCAACTGTTCTGAAAACTGTTGTCACACCACTGGACTACAAAGCCACGCTTTTAGATTTTCAACACGTTTACAAACACTCACAAAAAAGTTGTAGGCTGAAAAGGACTAGTTCAAACAGAGAACAGAAGCAGCGGGAAGTCAAAATTTAATCTGTTTGTCATATCTGACACTAACTTCAAATCCAACCAAAATACACAAGGATAGACTAATTTGCTTTCAATTTACACAAGAATAAGACAAAACAGGTAAGGATGACATATAAAACATTAACATATGATTTACAAAAGCAAATCGGAAGGGAAAAGATATATTGAGGTGTGGTAGACCAATTAATGTACGAATCTTCTGAAGTATATACAAGGGCAGGCTGATTTATAAGTACCGTTTTGTTCATACAAACCTAATACATGAAGAGAAAGCTTAGAATCTCAGCTACGTATCGTACCATTTATTTTTCCACATAATCGTCTTCACGAGCAATAAAGAGCTGCCAACACCAAACTAGTTGGGTGATTTTACCTGTCACTATCGTTGAACAACTGCCACTACATCCAAATCACCGTTGTAACGGTTTCCTTTCAGATACTTCTTGAGCTTGGGGAACAAGAAATAGTCAGATGGGACAAGATCCAGACTATATGCTGGGTGCTGTAGGGCTGAAAGTTTGAACCGAATTAATGCGTCTCGACTTTGGCGCTTAGTGTGTGGTCGCGCATTGTCATCTTCCACCTCGAATCCATGCGAGATTATTTTTGAGGGATCGTAGAGTTGAAACATATTGTTCAGAGTTCACTGTTTAAGAAATTCCACGTGAACTAAGAGCTTGTCCCAGACAATGGTATACAAGACCTTTCTCGCAGAGACAAGGAACTAATTTTCTTGGGCTTGAATGAGATTTATTCCTGTACTCCATTGATTGCACTTTGGTTTCTGGGTAGCAGTGGTGGACCCACATCCATCATCAGTCACAATTTTCTGCAGAAAAGTCCCTCCTTAATTGTCATATCTTTTCAAATGTTGGGTTAAACTGTTTTTTTCTCCTCACATTAATTTCTGAAGTTAGCTGTCTTGATTGAGACCAATCATGCAGACTTCTCTGTAACCCAAAAACTCCTTTGAAACTTCGAACCCATTTTCAAACAGTGTCATCAGTAATACAAATATGACCATAAATGTGCTTCATTCTTTGATGGATGTTTGCTGTGCAGCATCCTTCTGCTGTTAGAAATTCAATAACAAAGTGCTGTTTGACGAGTTACGTTCTGAACTGATTTGATTTTGTAGGGTTGTGACGTCACGCAATTATGAGCACAAATGACATGTGAATTAGTTGTTGCACATGAGTGTAGAAGTTTAGTTTGAGAATGTATGTGTGAAGTTTCATGATTTTACCTGAAATATGTTTTGATTTATTGGCAAAGGGTACCTAAATACAGCCAACCCTTGTGTGTGTGTATATATATATATATATATATATATATATATATATATATATATATATATATATATATATATTGAATCGTGTTTGATACAATAGGGTACGAAAGTGCTCGAATGTAACTGTCTCAAACATGTGGTAATATTTTAAAATAATATATATATATAATTATTATATAATATATGGTATAGTATATTGTAAAGCATTATTTCAGCAAAAAGCAAAATATGGTTGGTGGAGGCCTTAAATAGAGAGACTACATTTGTAATTGAATAAATGATTTTGGGTTTAAAATTAGTAAGAGGCAACTTTGCCAATGATTAGATGTACTGATAGAACAGGAATCAGATGAGAGCCATAGCATCAAGCTGAGTTTCATAAAAACAAACTAAATTAAGATCCATTTATTTTGCTGTTAAGCATGAAAAACAAGAGCTTTTATATAGTGCAATATCCACTAAATGGGCTCAAAGTGCTTTACAAGGAGTCCCTGGCAACATTTAACATAATGCATGTTAGACGATATCATATTTTTTTCGGAGACAACACTGTTCACGGTCAGGTACTCGTTTTACACCTGAGTATGGTGAGAGAATGTAAGTAAAGAGCCTTCTCCAAGGACTCAACTATGCGCAGAGTGAGGCTCGAACCCAGGACTTTCCGATCCAAAAGCGAGTGTCATACCACAAGACTAGATAGCCGCACATGAAGCACAGAGACCGTATTGAATAGTTGATACTTTGCAGTATACATTGGTAACTTTTAATGTGGAAATATTTACCTGAAGGACAAGGGGCACTGAAGCACCATTTCCTCTCATAGTCATCTCCCTCACATGGTTTGCCGCAGTAGTTGACACTTGGTTTCTCACACTGTCTGGTTCTGCCCGTGCTTCCTGGTCCACAGGTGGCTGTGCAGGTGGACCATGGGGACCAATTGCTCCATTTGCTGTCAACTGTCAATGATCAACAATAGTTTTTAACTTTTAGTTTGAAGTCTTTTAGTTTAAATAACAGCAACACCTCTATTTAAACAATAAACATTTAGTAATATGCCTTTTGGTTATGCACGAGACAGAACCTCTGTTTAAACATTAAAAGTTTTAGTGATCTTTCAGATCAGCTAAAAGGCAGTAAAATTGTATAAACATTAAAAGTTTTAGTGATCTTTCAGATCATCTAAAAGCCAGCAAAATTGTATAAACATTAAAAGTTTTTAGTATCTTTCAGACTCATCTAAAGCCAGCAAATATTGTTATAACATTAAAAGTTTTTAGTGATCTTCAGATCAGCTAAAGGCAGCAAATTGTATAAACATTAAAAGTTTTAGTGATCTTTCAGATCATCTAAAAGGCAGCAAAATTGTATAAACATTAAAAGTTTTAGTGATCTTCAGATCATCTAAAGCAGCAAATTGTATAACATTAAAAGTTTTAGTGATCTTTCAGATCATCTAAAAGGCAGCAAAATTGTATAAACATTAAAAGTTTTAGTGATCTTTCAGATCAGCTAAAAGCCAGCAAAATTGTATAAACATTAAAAGTTTTAGTGATCTTTCAGATCATCTAAAAGCCAGCAAAATTGTATAAACATTAAAAGTTTTAGTGATCTTTCAGATCAGCTAAAAGGCAGCAAAATTGTATAAACATTAAAAGTTTTAGTGATCTTTCAGATCATCTAAAAGGCAGCAAAATTGTATAAACATTAAAAGTTTTAGTGATCTTTCAGATCATCTAAAAGGCAGCAAAATTGTTTAAACATTAAAAGTTTTTAAAGTTTATATCTCAAGCCTTCGAGTTTATCTTAGAGGGAACAGTATCATTTAAATATTAAGTTAAAGTCTTTTAGATTATCAAATTGGTAGTGCCATAATTTAAAAATTAATAGTTTTAAAGGTTTTACGTGCAAAACTCTTAGGTAGTATGATTGTATTTAGGCCCATCTGTATTTGAGTTTTAACATAACAATAATTATTTATAAGCACCCACTTCCAAAATGATAAAATGCTCGTTGGTGCTTAGAATTACAGATGGCTCATGTGCATGTACACACACACACACACACACACACACACACTCAAAACACATACACACATGCACATCCACTGTAATTTAATAATAAATTCACTGTTATATTATTATTTCTAGATATCAAACACCTGTTTAAAAAAAAACCTTCTCAAATTCTTCTTGAAAGAGGAAAAGGAGCCAGATCTTTTTGTTTGAAGGGATTTTCAATGTTTGGTTCACGCCAATATGTTATCAGATTAAGACATTCAAACCAATCGCTCTTTTACTTATGCTACATAAGTAAAAGAGCGATTGGTTTGAATGTCTTAATCTGATAACATATTGGCGTGAACCAAACATTGAAAATTTAATGTTAAGTCTTTAATATTTAAAAAAAAAATTGAACCAGACATATTTTCAATATGAGGCCAATTTAACCGTTAAGTCAAGTTTGTATAAAATTTCAATTTAAGATAAATCATGACTTTTTATTTCTGAATAAATATGTTGATAATGACAAAAAAATAAAAATATGACAATGCCGGCGTACCACACTTTTGCTGACAAGGAATGTTACACAACTCCTCATTGACATCATCACCAGGGCAGCTGTTGCCACAGGCATTGTTGAGTGGTCTCTGACAGTTCCTTATCCTCTGGCGTCTGCCCTGACCACATGTCACACTGCATGAGCTCCACACGGCCCAAGTTGTCCACTGACTTTGTACTGTTGAACAGATACGGTAAGACAAGATTACCTATATCAATCAACTGCTCGGAAATTTACGATTAGTGTTGCTGTAACCATTTTTTAACAGCAAGAACAGTGACAAAAATAATGTGTTTAAAATGTATTTGGAAACAAAAGAAAATGAAAATAAAGATTTATTGAGCTTGAATAATAAATAACATATTTTAAAAGGTTGTAGATATGTTGTGGCATACCGTTGTCAAAATAATTAATTTGACATTATAAAAGAAAATAAAACCAAACAACTGGACCAAATAGATTGTGTTTAAAAAATAAATAAATAAAGACAAAAGATTGTAATGTATACATTTTCAAAGATTTTCGTATTTTTTGTAGTGGCACAGTTTTTACTTTAGAAATTCGTAATTTTCGTAACAGTTGGCATCCCTGCTTCAGTCAATATTTGAGCAAAGCTCATTCAAGGTCAATGAGAGAATAAGCAGAGAAAACGCTATAAAGAAATATAGCTAATATATTTACAAACAACCCACTAGTTTTAGAAAAACAGAGTCAAAAATGGGGCTAGAATCATTACAATTTAATCATTACTCTTAAATTGAAAAAATGTTAAAGATGAGGGTTGGACCATACAAAACACTGCTGAGACATTAATACATGACAACGTTTGTAGAAGATACCCCCCCTCCCCCTCTTTACAACAAAACTGTTCACTTAAATTCTATATTTTGAGTTGTAATTTACATATCTTAATAAAAGCAACAAAACAATGAATCTAATTAGAATGCAGAAACTTACCGCATGCGGCAACTGAAATAAAAAGATATAAAATGTAATATCAATTTTTCAGTAAATATCACAAACATTGTTTAAGGATAACAATTAAACTATCAAAATATAATTAGTGGTTCATCAAGTAATAAATTATTATAAACCAGAGGTGGGAACTGCAAAATTTGTCCCCCATAAGGAAAACACTCTAAATCCATTCTCCCGGGGAAGAATTTGAAAAATAAAAATAAATTAGAAGCAGAATGAATTTTGTCTTCTTGCTCAATTTCCTTAAATTCTCCATGAGTATACCTATGGCTCTTCCGCTAATTAGACTATGAACTGATTGGCCTATGCAGCTTTGAATATCATTTAAGTTATTTGTTTCCACTTTTTTGTATCAGATGCAAATACCTATAAGTGTATAAATTTAAACGTTGTCTGACAGGGTTTGATTTTCTTAAACTAAACATTCTGCTTTCTGTTTTTACTGACATAGCAATACATTGTTGCGGTTTTAAATGAATAAATAAATAATAAATTGCTTTTATATATCTTTATCGGACATTTTTCTTTTTAAACATAGGTAAAATTTGTCTTTAGGGTCTATTCCAAGGGAAGACTGGAATAACCCAGGCATAAGCCGCAGTGCAGCGCTGTACACTGAGCTAGGGCTGTATCTTTAGAGTCAGAGGCAAATTCCATACTACGTCGCCACACTTTAGGATCTATCTGGCATCAGCAGTACAGCACTGCAAAGTGAGCAACAGAGGCTATGTTTCTTGCTCAAGGAAAATAAAATGGGATTCAAACCCTGGTCATCAACTGGATGTGCAATACCTTATCCACTCATCTATCTCACTTCAATTAAGTTGTGTTGTCCTACTGTCAGCTATTGCTCTCTTGGAGAAAAGAATAGGACTGTCGCTATAACTAGATTATTATTGTGACATTAAATTTGGGAGAAAAAAAAATGCCTTGCCATTAAAGGTTTAATGAGTAATCATTTATTCCACATTCGTTGAACAATATGCCTACTTTTCATAATTCCACTTAAATGGTAATGTCTAAATAGGGACAGACTTCAAATTATGAGGCAAAGAAAGGATATATTAATCTAGACCTTAATACTTTTTTATATATGTGAGGTGCTCTAGGGAAATGGTCCACATGTCCCATTTTATTAGTCTGGTGTAAGAGACTAGAGATGTTTTATTAGTATTATGAAAGCTGTAACTAGTTGCGTGTGTTATTACAATGCTTTACCTGGTGTACATCTTCGCGAGCGCTGCATGAGTTTGAGGTTGAGGTTACACAGTGCATAGTAGTATCTAATAGTTGTAATGTGTATTGTTACCGTGTCAGCATTGATGTCAACAATATCAACACAATACACACTACACTCAACTTTGAGCTGGTGCTGCGCTTTCAGATCGGAAATTTAAGTAATGACAATTACATCGCTAAGCCTAATTGCAGCTCTTCACTTATACTGTTCAGGCTTTTGGATCGGAAATTTATGTAATGACAAGTACATCGCTACAGCCTTGTGCAGCTCTTCACTTATACTATTCAGGCTTTCAGATCAGAAATTTGACTTTAGAGTCTATTCCAAGGGAAGACTGGAATAACCCAGGCGTCAGGCGCAGTGCAGCGCTGCAAAGTGAGCTAGGGCGAGATGACTTGCTCAAAGCCACACAGCGCTGCGGGTGATCGAACTCGGTACCTTTCAGGTACGAAGCAAAGACCGTACCACTGAGCCACCCAGCTATCCCATTTTTTTTTTCAATACAAGTAGATAGCAGAAAAAGTGCACTTATCTAAAAATTTTCAGTAAACTTTACAGAAAGAATAATGAACTCAGTAAGGAAAAGTAGTAAACATTATAGGGGAAAAAAATTAGTAAATCAAAATGACAAATTCAACAGCAAAAACAGTAAGTCCTAGCGCAACAAATTGTCCACTCATTTGAAGAACTAATTATCTCAATAGAAAAAAAATAATTTATTAAATTAGAAGAAAATAAAAAAAATGAAAATCAATGAAAGACAGATACAGAAATAAATAATCTTAATTGAAACAAAATATAGTAATCTCAATTAAAAAAAAAAATTAAAATCATCAGAACAAGCAGTAACGATTGACGAAGTGTAAATCTCTGCCGTCTTAAGGAAAAAGACTGTATGTTTACTTGGAATAAGAGGCCACATACAGTCTTTTTCCTTAAGACGGCAGATCTATCCTGAGATGAAAAAAAATGGACTTACCGCCGCATGGACCCTTGTCACATCTCCTTCTCTCTAAACCGTCTCCCTTACACTGGGCATTGGGACAGGACTGAGGAGTGGGGTCCATACATTGTCTGGCCCTCGTCTCCACACCGCTGCCACAATTCACACTGCAGTTACTCCATCTGGACCATGCGGCCCACTGGCTATCAGCTGGAGGGAATATATCATATATTTATACATAGTGGAAAGCATAATAAGTTTGAGCATTTATATAGAGCAATATCCATGAAACATGCTCAAAGCGTTTTACAAGGAGTCTCTTGCAAACAGCAACACTTAACATGTAGGACAAGAAATGACGCCTTAGAGGTGATATTACAACTTTTTCCTGACAGCCACAACACTGTTAACAGCTTGATATTCATTTTACAACTGAGAATGGTGAGAGACTTGAACAAATCTATTTTGTATGATTATCAAGGAAAAAAATTCTTAAAGAATAAAAAATAAAATATGACTCGTCTGGTCATTTTAAACTTTATATAATATCTTAACACCTGCTTGTTAGTCAAGCATGTTCCTTGAAAGTTTTGATGTTATTTGAACTACAAGAGAATTTTATGGAAAAAAAAGGCAATTATGTATTCTTTAAATAATCAAACTTAGTTTAAAAGTTTGATTTCAGTGTTAATTCATTTTGCTTGACTGAATCTCCTTACCGTTGTTGCATCGTTCGTACATTGTGTCTTTCCCAGGACAAGGTTGGCCACAGGAATTGGCTGGTGGGTTGTCACACATTCTTCTCCTGGTCTTCACACCAGTGGTGCAGTCCTCTGAACAGTCTGACCATCGATTCCAGCTGCCCCAATTCCCGTCAACTAGAAGAAAAAGAATCAATTTATTGATGAAGATGATGATGATGATGATGATGATGATGATAATAATGATGATGATTATGATGATAATAATGCTGATGATGATGGTGATGATGATGATGATGATGATGAAATCAATGATTTAGGATTGCCCCACGTCAACATACCACAGTTTCGTGCACACGCATTCTGGTTACAACTCTCTGTCTCATAGTCTGATCCAGGACATTGCCTTCCACAGACACCAGCACTGGGAGAATCACACAAACGCCTTCTCTGACGGGTGCCTCCGTCACATGACCTGCTGCAAGTACTCCACTGCATCCACTGGCCCCAGTTTCCATCGCCTGCACAAAAGAAAACATTCGAAAGAAAATTATCGTCATTAGTATTTTTATCGTTATGATTAATTTAGATTATTATATTATTATGGCGATCACCCCCTTCGCAAATAAATTAAGTTCTCCATGAGGAGCCGTCGCCTTATATCTATAAAAACAAAGACAGCACGTCACCTTAATTCATTTTTGCCACATGGTGTTCGAATTTTTAACGCCCAATTGTGGTTTAAATTAAATACTATCTTTTAAATATACACTCATAAGTTCGGACTAAAGGCCAAAGGTATGGCCTATCTCAATTTATTAAATTAATATATAAGGTGTTGATATTGGTTCTTGGTTGTATATTTTTATATGTCTGTACATTTGCATATATAATATATATACATTGTCGGCATAGATTCTCAACTGTTTTTATACATTTTTATGCATGCCACATCTGTAAACGAATTTCCATTTTTTTGGATGAATAAAGTATATATTATTATTATTATTATTATTATTATTATTATTATTATTATTATTATTATTATTATTATTATTATTATTATTATTATTATTATACATTATTATTATTATTATCATCATTATTATTAGATAGGATAACATAACATGGTTAAATGCTTAATTTAAGATTGTATCCTCTAAATATTTTTAATTTGAAAAACACAATGTTATCTATCAATTATATCATCAATGAATCATTAAGTAAATAAGTAAGAAAACATTATTATTCCACCCCTCCCATTGGGAAACCCTATACTTTGTAAATACGTAATCGTTGAATAATGCTTTGAACGTGTTGAATATAAATTTTATTCAAATATTGCAGAATATTTTCGCACATTTTATTGGTGTGAAATATGGTGTAAAAGACAGCTGATTGCTAATTTAAAATAATCTTTTGGTGCGCATGAATACAAATCCAACATTTTTTGGGTCAAATTGTCATTCAGGTAGAATGAGGATACAAATTATGGTGAATCGAAGTACTACATACAATCCGTCATGAAATTTCTAATATATCTTACATGTAGGGGTGGAATAAACGTATTCTTTCATCTCTTTATATTTATTATACTCCTTATATTTTTATTTTGCAATAACACATACTCGCAAGCTCGTAGTGTTATTGGGCACGATAAAAATAACTCATTTAATAAATACAAAAAAAATAAATAAAGAATCATATAATTTCTATGAGTCCAGTACCCACTCCTCTCTGTTTATAGTTATTTCTTACCCTCCTTGGTTTCCTTCCTTAAAATGGATTTGACGAAAGAATCCGTGAAGCATTATTGCATAAAGGTTAACCCTGACTGGGTCCCCGATAGCTCAGTTGGTAGAGCACTTGCTTCACACACAAAGGGAGCGAGATCAATCCCAGGTGCAGTCAAGATTTTTTTTTCTGGCCCCCCTGTCCACCCAACAGTGAATGGGTATCTGAGTCTGTTAGATTTGGTGGAAAGTACTTTGCGATAGACTAGCATCCTATCCAAAAGATAGCAAGCAATTGCTATTGTCTGTCTCATGCTATAGAAACCAGAATAAACCCCGGCTCCATGGACCAAATGGCTCTGAACAACTACTTGTTATTTTTAACTCTGACTAGTGAAGGCCTGTTCACCTTTACTTCCTCTTTTTGACTTAAACACGAACAGATTGTTGACTGGCCTGATTATCAGCTATTTATTCCTAATTTCATCCATAAACCAACAGTTGGATCTAAATCAATTGTTATAAAATGCCCTCTCACCAGCGAGATTTAAATATTGAGTGCGATCGCATTGTTGATAGTCTTCTTTGTCCCCGGGACAGGTTCTGCCACAAGAGCTTGGTGGTGGATTGCTGCAAGTTCTGAACCGACCTCTCATTCCATTGCCACACGAGTCTGAGCACTGTGTCCAGCTTGACCACAGTGACCAGTTGCCGTCGCCTAGATCCGAATGAACAGTTGAAATTTGTATAAATTTTGGAAGAATGAATATGAACAGATGCAATACAAATCAAATAGAGAGAAAAGCATAACCTTCATGAGAATCAACATATCATTTTGAAACTTGGCTTGAAAGTAATTGCTGTGGTGAGATATCTAGTGAGAAAACGCAAGTACAAAGTCACTCGACCTACATCAGAATGTGAGGATATTGAATTTGTATATGCAATTGTCAGTATTTCCAAACGGACTCCTTTTCCAGAAAAATGATTTTGTAAAGATACATGGAGAGCAATTCTATTCAGATATTACCATTATGCAAACTTAAAGATAGTTTCAATACATTGGAAATTTACATGCAATGTCACCGAACTACACATTCTGTATGTTTGTATTGAAGGAATAAATTTGACAATATTTTTCTTTCCTTATCTTGGAACTCACTATAAACATTAAGTTGAATTCAAACTGATCTGCCAAATATATGGTTCCGAATATAGTGATCATATAGTTTTCCGGATTGGTTACTTAGAAATTTGGCCAAAAATAAAGAAAATCTTCATAATATTCTGATATCTTACAAAATGTTAGGCATCAACAGATATGCCACCACCATATATTTAACTGGTATATACACATTTTTTTCAAGTGGCAAATTTGATCAAATTCAATTTTTTTCACCCTCAAAATTTTGATTTTCTAATCGATATTTTCCTTTTTTTTTAAAGTTATAAAAATATTTTAATCTTCCTCGAAATATGGTTATGTGACTAAATTAAACCACACTACATCAATAAAGTGAAATTTCATAGATAAAAGCATAGGGTTCATGCATGCACTTAGGGCAAACACAGATATTTTTTTCTCTTACAAGTCTGATCTTAGATTTTAAATTGACTTTTAGTTGGAATCCTGTCGCAAGTCTGCATGAAAATCATATATTTTTGCTCAATCACTCTGTAATTGATAGCAATTTTATTGAATTTTTTGTGACTCATATTCCAGGGCTATGCGGTCTTGATTGGAAGGTCTTGGGTTCAAGTCCTGCCTGATCGGCGCATAGTTGACTCCTTGGAAAAAGCTCTTTATTCACATTCTCTCATTGTACTCAGGTGTAAAATGAGTACCTGGCAATTAACAGCTTTGACTCTGTTGGAAAAAATGTAATATCCCCTTATAAGCATCGTGTCTTGTCCGACATGTTAAGTGTTGCTGTTGGCCAGGGACCCCTTGTAAAGCGCTTTGAGCAGGTTTGGTGGATACTGAGCTATATAAATCTCCATTTTCTTAATTTAAAAAAAAAATGGGAGGGGGGGGGGGGCGGTGGAGGTTTAAACAATATTTGTGAGGGTCATTGTTTTAAGAGTAAATAAAACTTAGTAATGTCCAACGCTTTCTTGAAATATCTACTATGTTGAGTTAATGATTTATATAAATGAGTCAATGTGTTCATTATTTATTCTTTCTCATTTTAACAAATTGAAAGGTGCCCAAGGCCTTTCCTCTCGACAGATTTGTTTCATCGGATTCCGTCCTTTGCGTAATAGTTTGTTTTTTATAACCTCCCGCAATATAGAAGCTGATTGTTAGGATTTGTTTTTTGTTTTTAAGTGTTTTACGGCGCTTGCAACACATTTAGGTTATATCAGCGCCAGTAAAAAGGAAGAAAATGGGATAGTAAAAAGTTCTAGAATTACAATTAAAGCACCCAAGAAAAAGTAAGACAAAGGGGAACTGAGAACAAATAGGGATCAGATGTAGATTCCAAGAGCATACCACCAATGTACTTAGTTTGAAATCACCTACAAGTATCATCCAGACATTGTTAGGATTTATTTATACATAGGCACTAAATTAACGTGAAGAATTAAAAGATATCTCTTGACGAATTAATAAATAACGGAAAAACAACACCAAAAAATTACTTTACAAAACCTGAACCCCAAGTTGTTAAAAGAAGAAAACAATTCATAACTTAATGAATGATTTGGATTGAAGTTCTGATATGAAATAAGAACTGGAGAAAGTGGATACATATATATAAAATATATATATATATATATATATATATATATATATATATATATATATATATATATATATATTATATATATATATATATATATATATATATATATATATATATATATATATATATATATATATATATATATCTTAATGGTTTGAATAAATATAAAATCATAGGAATATCTCAAAACTCAAATCTATGGAGAGTTCATAGCAAGAGAATTTATTAAAAAGAGAAAAAAGGTTATGGACTGTCTGATCCCATGGATAAACAATATAATTTTGATTAACTAAAAAAGAGAAAAGAAAAGAAAATTAAAACAACAGCTAGATTTAAGAAATAAATAAAATACCAAAAAAAAAACCAAACAAACAAACAAAAAAAAACAAAAAACAAACCCAACAAACAGACACCAATATACAGGAAGACCTTATTATACCGCTGCGAATACACTATAAAAAAACTAGGCAGTTTATTAATATAATGGTGCAATAAACCGATATACCTATTGCAAATTTAACATTCCGTGCTTGTCATTACATTGGTCAAGCTAGGTCGGTAACATAGTGAGGTTTTACTTTAGTTCTTATTCATCATATTGGAATAAGTGATATCAGTTTAATTCAATCTAATATATATTCAGGAAAAGAAATTGAAAAGATAAATAAAGGAATACTTTACATCATCTATTGAGACAAATAGGAACAAAAAAAAAATATAAATACATTAATAAAAAAGAAAGAAAATCAAATGGTATGCGCATGGTTATACTAATTGGTCTGAAAGTTTGAAGGTGGATATTGAATCATAAAAGTAAGTTTGTGTATGCAATGATATTGAAGAAACTGAATAAATTGGCAACTAAAACATAAACACGTTTGACACACACACAAACGCGTTTGATTGACACATACGTATTTGAACAGAGTTTAGAGGAAAAAAATAAACCCCCAAAACGTTGTGTATTGATGAGCTTGAATTCAGGGTTGGTTTCAAATGTGATGCAAAGATAAAACACACCTGAACGTGATAGAAGATGAGCATTTCTAATTCGCATCTATTGTTTTACATGTGTCAATAAATTGCTTCCGCTTCACCCCTTTTGTTTTGGGGGGAAAACCTGATTTCAGCATCACGTTATAGCAAAAATATTCTGAGGCATCCTTGGTATTCTTTGTTAAAAATAACCATAGAAATGTTTTTCTCCTGTGAGTATCAAAAATAGATTTTGATGTGTAATGATATATGTGACCCATCATCTCAAAACAATATTATGCCAGGATGATCTGGATGATAAAAAAGTCAAATTAGAGCCAACTTGATCAACACTATGAAAGGATGTTTTTGTTGTTCTAAAATATTGTAATCATTCTCCTAAATAAAACATATAAACTCAACTCGAGACTGGTATTTCTGGCTACTATATAAATTTGATTCTCGGCATCTTAGTCTTACCAATATAATACTGTTTTAAGGCATTGGGTCATAAATTGACTACAATAAAAATACTTAAAGTCAAATATTTCAATATCCATTAAATATACAGTTGTTGGTGAAAAAGTTTTTGATGAGAAAGAACAAGGACACTTAGATAACCACGCTTCTTGGGTTCGATGAATGAAACACTAAGGACGAATGAGATGTTAATTCGTCCTGAGTGTTTCATTAATCGTGTTTTGTTGATAAAGGCGATACATGAAACGTCCACAGCATTTGTCTTCGTCTCATAAATTGAAGCTTACAATTCGATACTTATCTTTATTTTTTCATTAGAAACACTGCACGTTATATTGGAATAAATTCATACATATATGATTCATGGAGCATTCATCCATGACTTTCATGATTCGAGGCAAGAAATTTACAATATTTATTTCTGCTGGTGGACAACGTGCATGTAGCACAATATAGACTGACACATGTAGTCAATTAAGAGCTATCTGATTACGAGGGAAACCACCAAATGTTTTGCCTATCCAATACAATGGGTTACTGTGCAATGAAGCCATCACCAAGTGCCTTTTTACCAGTGGGTGGGTGGCTGAATAGGCAGTTTAGTGAAAATTTCAAATTATAAAGAACTTCTTTAAATTGGTATTAACAGAAGCAGCTTGCTGTGCTTATTCCAATGCTTTTTAAACTTTTGAGATATCTCAATTGGTTCAAGAGTTATGAGTTTTTAAATGAATATTTTTCGGGGTTCGAAACGGCCAATTTTACCATTGAAAAGTTGTGACGAGTTAATGACAACACAAGTAATAACAACTGCCTATGAAGACGTAACTTCGTCAAAAGTGGATGGATTTTAATGAATTATAAATCAAAATATAGGTAGAATTCTATTATGTCATTATCCGTTGATTACAGAATTTAACGGGGAATCTTCTTCTTAGGGTAAACCCACACCGGAGACTCACTCAGACGACCCGGCACTGCCATCTTCCGGATAAAGACGCCGGGCATGGACAAATTATTAAAAATAAAGAGAAGCAGCTCTTCTCTTTATTCTTAGTATTTTGTCCGAGCCCGACGTCTTTATCCAGAAGACGGCAGAGGACGGCAGTGACGGGTCATCGGAGGCAGTCTCCTGTGTGGGTTAGTCCTTAGAGTCAAATTGTGACATATACTTGAACCCTTCACCACAACAAAACAAATCGTTTGCTACAAAACCCATCACCTGAACTACCACATATAAATTTCAAGAACCTAAAAATATGTATATCATAATAATGTTTTCAAGACACAATCGTATTTTGACACTATATTAAAACCATCCAATACATGAAGTTGACATGATTCAAATCTTGCTAACATCCTATCAATCCCTCTGTTGTTGTTTTTTTTTAATTTTCAAATATATATATATAATATTGAAAAAGAAAAGTAGGCAATGAATGCTATGAAAGAATTTATTTTGGGGCAGATAAAGTGGTGTTTATGGTCATTAGAACAGTATCTATCTATCTATCTATCTATCTCTCTCTCTCTCTCTCTCTCTCTCTCTCTCTCTCTCTATATATATATTATATATATATTATATATATATATATATATATATAATATATATAAATAGTGATCCGGTTATGGTGAATGTGTCAAATCATTTTCCTTCTTTAATACATTACAACTTACTTGTTGTTGGTTGTTGGCGTTCAGGATGATGATGATGGTGGTGGTGGTGATGGTGGTGGTGATGGTGGTGGTGATGACAATGATGATGATGATGTTGGTGGTGATGGTGGTGGTGACGACAATGATGATGATGATGTTGGTGGTGATGACAATGATGATGATGATGATGTTGGTGGTGGTGATGACAATGATGAACATGATGTAGTTAGTAATATCCCAGAAATATCAAATCAAGTAGGGTAAGTAAAATTTGAAACAATTTGAAAACAATAGAATAATACTTAGAGAGAAGAAAATACACGAAAAGAAATAAAAAGTGAACACAATGAGTGACTACTTTAGTTTTTTTTAAAAACAAAAGTTTATTCATTGAAATGAAATATAATATAATATAAAAGATGAAAATATATACATCTAGCTTTGGCATTCTATGAAGTATTTTATACAAACCATATCCTATCATACACAATCTCTCTAATACGAAACGAATTTTACGTAACCAAAAACCAAAATTGTAATTAATAAAAATAGCAACAATACAAATTAATAAAATGATTTACTATTAAATATGATATATAATCTATAGTCTACTTAACAAATAAAGATGATTAATATAAAGAAGGGAGAAAATAAGCTGAAGTTGAATATATCCATCCACACGAAATGATGTGGCATAGTCATTTAAAATTTGTAAAATCCTTCTTTATGTTAAGATATTTTGCAATAACTGGCTTTTTTTCTTTCTAAGAAACAATGAGATTTGCCTGACTATTGGTTTTATTTAAAGAAATGAATTTTATCATTGATTTGATTGTAGATACAGCAAATATTATAGAAATTGAAAAATGTAAACTAACGCTGAATATGACCATTTGTAATGAACGCAAGTTTGAATTTATTGAATATGAGACAAATAACTGGTGTTCTCAAAATAAATGAAAGCGGAAAAAGGTGCTGACCAGATTGGTGTGAGTAAAAGGCTAAATATTGAAAGAGTGCTAAGAACAGTGTTTGAAATGTTGTACTTATGTATATGTCTACCCAAAATCTGGAAAACGTTTTAGACTAGTTATTGCTTTTACATCTAGTGACATGAAATCAGTTGAGTGACTAGGGCTTTGAATTTGTTTTTATTTTTTTAATGATTTTAGATCAAAAGTAAGCACTCATCAGTTTGTTTATCAGCCGAATTGAAGATGCTATTCAATTTCAACAAAAAATATTTACAAACAACTAGATACTGCTAAACGTTATTGTCACATTCTATTTTTTGATATCTCTTTGGTATTTAATACACTTCATCTGCGTCTATGAATGCAATAAATTATGTCTACGAATTTGAACAACTTTGTGTCATAGATTTTAGAATTTTAACAGACGGAAATGAGTTAGTCCATCTGTCAGATGTTATATCTACTTCAATCATCACAAAAACCAAGGCTCCCAAAGGCCATGCTACATGACTATGGTGTTTTACTATATACACCAATGGCTGTATTAATTATGATCCATATAGAACGATGCCTTCCAAGGTTTGATTATTGATAACTATGAAGTGCCAAAGCGATATGAAATTGAACATTTTGTTAATTGGTGCAATAATTATTTCCTCCAGTCATTCGATAACTAAGACAGAAGAATTGAATTTAAGAAAAAAACAACAAAAAAAACAAAAAACAAATGCATTGCCATCACTTGAACTTAAGGGCCAACTGGTAGAGCAAGTATCTAGTTATAAGTTATGCGACTTTGTGGTCTCATGGTAAGACACTCACTTTCACCGCCTATGACACTAGCTTCTGGATCGGAAGGTCCTGTATTCGAGCCTCGCTCAGCGCATAGTTGAGTCCTTGGAAAAGGCACTTTACTCACATTCTCTCACCGTACTCAGGTGTAAAATGAGTACCTGGACGTTAACAGCATTGTCTCTGTTGGAGAAAATTATAATATCGCCTAACAGGCGTCATTCCCGTCCCACATGTTAAATGTTGCAGTTAGCCAGGGATCCCTTGTAAAGCACGTTGAGCACGTTTAGTGGATATTGTGCTAAATAAAAGTTCCATTTATTTTTTTTAGATCCCCATTTTGAGTTCCACTCTAGGTATTGCAAAGATGAGAACACTCTATACTCACATTCTCTCACCATACTGAGGTGTAAAATGAGTACCTGGCCAGTAACAGCGAAGTCTTTGTCAAAAAAGAAAACTGTAATAGTACCTCAGATGTGTCATGTCTCGTCCTACATTATCAAGTGTATCTTGAGGTCCTTTCTCAGAGTGCTTTCAGCACATTTATTATTGGATATTGTACTATGATAAAGGTGAATTATTTTTTAAAAAGTATTTGGTTGCGTCCATAATTTGTCCTAACTTGTTATGGAATGAGCCCTTTCAAAATGTAAGATATAAAATGTTGCATTTTGTCTTTTAAAAAGTGACTCACACTCCTGCATATTTTATCATCAGATTATTGGTGGATTAGTAAGTTACATACTTGTGTAACGCAACCAATATTTTCAGTACAATTTTGACAAATTTATTTTGATTTAATATCTTGAAACAATGATAATATAATCTATATCATTATCCATCAAAAGGCTTAAAAGAAATATAAAACTATATTTTACTCCATTCATTTTTTTAAAAGAATTGAGATCAAATAGAGGGAGGTGACATAATTTTTTTTTAAAGTCTGACTAATTAAGAAAGGAACGTTTGTAATGGAACTGTTAAAAGTATGTTAGTATTTGAATGTGTAACCTTTTAACCCGAAGACAACTAATTAATCTTTATTACACTAGTAAGTATGACTTGCCAAGACTGACTTACGGCATCTAAGGGCACAGGGCCCACTAGAACATCTCTTCTGTTCCCTCCTGGGCCCAGGACAGGAAAGACCACATGCTCCTGCTGCAGGATTGTTACACTGACGATATCTCGTCGTGGTTCCCTCCTCACAGGTGGCGGAGCATGCGGACCATCTGCCCCAAGACCCCCAGTTGCCATTAACTGAAAAAAAGTAATAAATAAAAATTATAAATAAATATCCACCTTTTGGTCTAATTCTATTTATATACCTAATTATGTGGAATAAAATCTTAATTGAATACAAAAGTAGAAAACGGTAGGGACGTTTCATTCATACTGCAACCACCATTGAGTACAGACGATACAGGGTTATTTTGCATTTTATTTTATTTGTTTTCCACGTTTATTTGTGTATTGTTTTGCTGACGAACGGTTTGTACCCGAAACATCCATTTCTTGTCTATTTTGTTCCCATACGAAGCCTCTCCATTTTCACTCTTTCGTTAGTAATTGAATACAAACAAACAGACTGTCTAGGCACCCATTTTTTAAAAAAATCAAGCTTTTCCAATATTCATCCTTGACAGTGGCCAGTGGAAATCATTACTCACACATTAGCCAGCGGAGAAACAATGTGTGTGTATTGTGTTTTTGTTATCGACTCATTACTGATAACATTCAGTTTAGGCTGAGTTTGTCACACAGACCAAACGCCTTATCACTTAACTATTTCTACAATAATATCAATATGTAGCATATCCATCCAGTCATGTTTTTTGACAAATGCATTGATAAAATTACCAAATTGAAATAATAATAATGATAATAATAATAATAATAATAATAATAATAATAATAATAATAATAATAATAATAATAATAATAATAATAATAATAATAATAATAATTAATAATATAATAATAATAATAATAATAATAATAATAATAATAATAATAATAATAATAATAATAATAATAATACTTCATTCACACAAAGGAAATTTTTTTGTACAGATGTGTTGAAGAGACATGATAATAAGTAAACAAATAACTAGGTGGTATCATATATATAATGTGAAAGTAATAAAAATGTGTAAATTGATTTGTATACTGAGCATTATAAATTCATGTAAATAAGTTAAGATCAGTGACAAAAAAATTGAAAAAAAAAAGAAAAAAGAAAAACAAATATATATATATGTAATTGAATAAAATGCGATGATATTACTCACAATGCATTAAAACTACTTACCATTAAGACCTCTGAATAATCTTTGATCACAACGCTGTCTTTCCAGGTCATCTCCTGGACAAGTGCGACCACAGAAATTTGGTGGCGGGCTAGAGCATGACCTTGTTCGAGTGACCACGCCAGTGCCACAAGTGTCTGAGCACTGACCCCACCTGGTCCAGCTACCCCAGTTTCCATGTCCTATAGGTTGTGAAATTGTGTTAGTAGATGCAAGAGATTGCGGCAGTAATGTCGGAGATTGTGGGGTGGTGTTACTTGTATCAAATTTGAGCTTTTAAATAGCGCAATATCCACTAAACATGCTCAAAGCGCTTTACAAGGGGTCCCTGGCCAACAGCAACAATTAACATGCAGGATGGGACATGATGCTTGTTATGCGATATTACACTTTTTTTCGGACAGAGACAATGCTGTTAACAGTCAGGTACTCATTTCACACCTGAGTACAGTTTTGTGGTATGACACTTGTCATTGGATTGGAAGGTCCTGAGTTTGAGCCCCGCTCTGAGCAATGCATGGTTGAATCCTTGGAAAAGGCTCTTTTACTTATATTCTCTCACGTACTCCGGTGTAAAATGAGTACCTTGTCATTAACACCAGTGAAATTGTAATAAAACCTAACAGGCATCATGCCTTGTCCTACATGTTACATGTTGTTGTTGGCCAGGGATCCTTTTGTAAAGAGCTTTGCTTTTTTTTTGGTTTTGTTTCTTTTTATTTATTGTAATCGCAGTAGGGGAAAAGGCATTTGTAATTTTGACACACTCCATTAAATCTGGTTTGTCGTCGAATGAACCCGATGCCTCAATGATGTCAAAATGATATGAACCCGATGCCTCAATGATGTCAAAATGATATGAACCCGATGCCTCAATGATGTCAAAATGATATGAACCCGATGCCTCAATGATGTCAAAATGATATGAACCCGATGCCTCAATGATGTCAAAATGATATGAACCCGATGCCTCAATGATGTCAAAATGATATGAACCCGATGCCTCAATGATGTCAAAATGATATGAACCCGATGCCTCAATGATGTCAAAATGATATGAACCCGATGCCTCAATGATGTCAAAATGATCACAAATATGAAATCTAACCCATCATCTCAAATTGGTAAAATTCAGTATGAATCAGACCCCAAAGAGAGAACTTAAAAATTTAAAAAAATGAGAAACACAAAGTGCATTAATTAAGCTAAAATATTGTCACTCTCCACAATTTGTTTTGCTGCACCTCGACTATTTGCGGTAGACGGACAGTGATGCTAATTATAGCAAGCTTGTTCATTGGCAAATGAGATGAAGGCTGTTCCCCACATATATGATGTGTTCTTATTCTATTCATCATCTACAAATAAGGTCCATGTCAAAATTCATAAAGTTTTGTATAACTGCAGAAATAGTATTTATTCTCTTTTGTCACGAAGAGAAATTACCCGAAATTTGCATATTCGTGGCTATAGATTCCATTTCAAGTATTTAATTCATCCTAACCATACTAACATTTTGAGAAAGTGGGTCTTCAATTTTGCTGTTGTATATTTTTTTTTAAATTTTCTCCATGGTAAATTAAGACTCATCCCCCACTCTAATAATAGAGACAAATTCAAAATATATATTTCAAGATACTTAACTTCAATTAGATAGAATACATTTAAGGGGTCTAAGACCGTCTCGATAGCTTAGTTGGTAGAGCACTCACTTCCCGCACAAACAGACTGAGGTTGATTCCAGTGGAGTCAAGGTTTTCTTTTCGGACCTCCTTGTCCACCCAGCAGTGATTAGATTTAGTGGAAAGTACACTAATAGACTAGTGTCCTATTGAAAGGATAGCAAGCAATTGCTATTGTCTATTTCACGCTATAGAAACTGGGATAAACTCTGGCTCCATGCGCCTATGACTCTGAAGGACATCACATTTTTTAATAAAAATATGTAGCGCAAAACATCCTCAGTTATTTTACTCTACAGCGCTTTATACGATAGACTTAATAATAATTATAGTCAAAACATCCTCAGTTATTTTACTCTACAGCGCTTTATACGATAGACTTAATAATAATTATAGTCAAAACATCCTGAGTTATTTTACTCTACAGCGCTTTATACAATAGACTTAATAATAATTATAGTCAAAACATCCTCAGTTATTTTACTCTACAGCGCTTTATACGATAGACTTAATAATAATTATAGTCAAAACATCCTCAGTTATTTTACTCTACAGCGCTGTATACGATAGACTTAATAATAATTATAGTCAAAACATCCTCCGTTAATTTAATCTACAGCGCTTTGTATGATAGACTTAATAATTATTATTGGCATGATGAAATAAAATAAAGACACCGAGAGTACAAAATAACTAGCATGCACGAAGAAAAACTATCTTGATAATAATAATAAAAAAAGCTAATCAAATCAAACAGCAATTCGACATTGTACACAAAATCATGGAATGGAATGTAAAATCGTCATTACCTTTTTACTCTCCAAAATCTCATAAGAAGCCAAAGGATGACAAACAGATCAGCAGACCAAGATGGCAGATAAAGATCAAAACAAGGATCCATCCACCTATAGCTTATCTTAAATCAGGTGTGACTGTAAAGTGTGTGTATGTGTGTGTGTGTGTGTGTGTGAGGTACATGGCGTTATTTATCTATTTCCATCTCATCAAACTTTGAGATGAGACAATTGCGGCTATGTGGTCTAGTGGTATGACACTCGCTTTCAGATCGGAAGGTCCTGGGTTCGAGCCTCGCTTGATGCATAGTTGAGTCCTTGGAAAAGACTCTTTACTCACATTATCTCACCGTACTCATGTGTAAAATGAGTACCTGGCCGTTAACAGCGTTGTCTTTGTCCGAAAAATTGTAATATCGCCTAACAGGCGTCATGTCTCGTCCTACATGTTAAATGTTGCTGTTGACCAGGGACCCCTTGTAAAGCGCTTTGAGCACGTTAAGTGGATATTGCGCTATATAAAAGCTCAAAAAAAATTTATTTTTTTTTAAATTGCAGTATTTCCTTTTTACTGCCATACTGCCATATTCTGGGTACTAATCATTTTGGCTAGAAAACATGTCCTTCAAATATCGATCAATTTAAATAACTCTAAACCTATCAAACATTCTCAAACCTGGGACATCATTGGAATTTTTTTTTTAATTGATCTTTTTTATAGCGGAATATCCACTAAACAGGCTCAAAGCACTTTACAAGGGGTCCCTGGCCAACAGCAACACTTAACATGTAAGATGAGACATGATGCCCGTTAGGTGATATTACAATTTTTTCGGACAGAAACAATGCTGTTAACAGCCAGGTATTCATTTTACACCTGAGTACGGTGAGAGAGAATGTGAGTAAAGAGCCTTTTCCAACGACTAAACTATGCGCCGAGCGAGGCTCGAACCCAGGACCTTCCGATCTGAAAGCAAGTGTCATACCAACTAGACCACATAGCCGCACGGGTGGAAGTCTTCAAGGAAGATCCAGCTTTGAGAGTTTATGACAAGATAAGGTGTCATTTTAATGAATTGATGGCAGGGTGAGGATTAAAGAACTTTCAGCAGGGATAAGTAATTCTGGAAGGCAATACTCCCTTACATTATAGGGTCGTCACCTTTTCTATGATGTTAGAGGGTCATCACCTTTTCTATGATGTTAGAGGGTCATCACCTTTTCTATGATGTTAGAGGGTCATCACCTTTTCTATGATGTTAGAGGGTCATCACCTTTTCTATGATGTTAGAGGGTCATCACCTTTTCTATGATGTTAGAGGGTCATCACCATTTCTATGATGTTAGAGGGTCGTCACCTTTTCTATGATGTTATAGGGTCATCACCTTTTCTATGATGTTAGAGGGTCACCACCTTTTCTATGATGTTAGAGGGTCATCACCTTTTCTATGATGTTAGAGGGTCATCACCATTTCTATGATGTTAGAGGGTCATCACCTTTTCTATGATGTTAGAGGGTCGTCACCTTTTCTATGATGTTAGAGGGTCAGCACCTTTTCTATGATGTTAGAGGGTCATCACCTTTTCTATGATGTTAGAGGGTCATCACCTTTTCTATGATGTTACAGCACAAAAAGAACTCCCCCCCACCCAATCCAAACCGAAGCAACACTTGAACATTCCCTAAATTGAATGCACGTAACATACCACATTTTTTTTCTTTAAAAAGGTAAACCATCTATGTATAAACCTTGCCAGTTTACTTGCTGCATATTTTCTAATCCTTTTCATATTATCCTTTGTAGAAAAAGTAAACAATACGATTATCCACTGGAGCAAGCAATGTTGACAATTAAAGCCATAAAGCAATACTTTTCAAACAAAATGAAATGTGCACGAAATTGACAGATAAAACAACAACACACCGCTGAGTTAAATAACAGCTTAGAACATTAACATGACAAAATAATGGCTATATTCATATTATATTATGGCGAACTTTCACTGGAAAGAAATGGATGGAATTATTTTTTGAATGACCCTGTTAGTTTGATAACATGGCAAATAGAACACATCAAATCGAGCAGTTATTTAATATTTCTTTTGATAACTTAAGTTAAAAGACTTTTCTGCCTTTTTTTAAGCGGGTTAGAATAATGAAATTATAATATATATCTTTCACAATTCAACTCACGGCATCTCTCGGGACAAGGCCCAGACTGGCAATTTTGGGAGTCAGTCCTGGGTCCAGGACAGGTGCTACCACAAGGTCCAGCTGGTGGGTTGTTACAATCTCTTGACCTGTACTGGGTACCTCCTCCACAGGATGCAGAGCAAGAGGACCATTGGTCCCAACTACCCCAGTTGCCATTGTCTGGGAAGAAAGCAAGTCATATAGAAATCATCTAAGGTAGTAGTAGTAGTAGTAGTAGTACTAGTAGTACTAGTAGTAGTAGTCATAGTAGTAGTAGTAGTAGTAGTAGTAGTAGTAGTAGTAGTAGTAGGAGTAGTAGTAGTAGTAGTAGTAGTAGTAGTAGTAGTAGTAGTAGTAGTAGTAGTAGTAGTAGTAGTAGTAGTAGTAGTAGTAGCGTATGGCCACACCTCCAAATTCATTTTGACAACCCAACTTCGAAAGTCTTCCTCCGCCCTAAGGACTGTTTTATAGCCACCTTCAAGTTTAGTGACTGGACAGTGGAGGACGATGTGATCGCTGGTCTCTGGGGCTGCCTGACATTTCTGGCAGGCATCACTGTTCCCTAGTTTCCACCTGCACATATTTGATGCAGTTCTGCCATGTCCATCATCTCAGGTTAAATCTAGTGTTCAAAATTCCCCACCCATCGGTACGGGATAAACACAGGCACCATGGACCTAATGGCTCTGGAGGACTACTTTTTAAAATTAAAATCCAGAAAGATGTTGGAAAGGTTCACGGCACGTCTAGTCAAGAAATAAAATGGTGAAAATCAGTTTTCCTCCGACTAGATATGCTAAGAACCTTACCATTGTCCTCTGGTTTTAATGGTTTAATTGAAACTGTTTTTGTTATTGACTGAAGAATGATTTTGGGCCCAAAATGGTCTGCGTTTAGCCTTTTTGAAGCTATCATTTCTTTTTGTACATCACTCTCATACAGCTCAAAAGGAAGCCACTTGAAAGGGGATCTATATATATGTATATATATATATATATATATATATATATATATATATATATATATAATATATATATATATATATATATATATATATATATATATTCATATTTGAAGAAGTTTTCTGGTCAAATGAAAACTGTATGATACGAGTGCATGTCTGTATTGATGCTATGTGTTTAGCTAAGAAACTCACAAGATTCATCTGCCACATATAACATACCAACACACAAAACTATGAGTAACCAAAGTGTTTACAGTCTGATACAATCTCGTAAGAGATGGTTGTCTAAAAACAATAACAAAGAGATGAGTGGCGTCAATTTTTTTCCATCTACAGGAAAGTCAAAGATTCTAACACTTGTCCCCTAGAGTGAAAAAGGATGAGAAGAATAGGGAGGATGTCAGACTTACTCGCAATTTGTAAGAAGGGACGTTGATCACAGGCTTGTCTCTCCGTGGCGTCACCAGGACATTTGGAGCCACAGAAGTTGGGTGGTGGATTGGTGCAGGATCTAACCCGGGACACCACGCCATTACCACAGGAGTCAGAGCAGGTTGTCCAGGAAGACCATGGAGCCCAGTTTCCATTTCCTAAAGAGGAACAGTTGGTTGGAATATAGGTCAGAACTCTCTCACTCTCTCTCTCTCTCCCTCTCTCTCTCTCTCTCTCTCCCTCTCTCTCTCTTTGATAACGATATTTTAAAAGCATAATACAATTCTTAAAACATATTTCTGATGATAGGGAGAAACATGCAGCCTAAATACATTACCATTACTTTCAACTTTACTGGTTTAACCAGACATTATAATTGTGGACCAAAAGAATTATGGGTGGGGGATAAAATAAGACAAATACTTGAAGAAAAGGATTTCTTTGGTCTCAATCAAAGCTTTGAATATTCATAAATCACAACAGCACTCTATCTACAAAATATTTTAAAATTAATTCCCACTTGCGGCTATGTGGTCTAGTGGTATGACACTCGCTTTCGGATCGGAAGGTCCTGGGTTCGAGCCTCGCGCTCGGCGCATAGTTGAGTCCTTGGAAAAGACTCTTTACTCACATTCCCTCACCGTACTCAAGTGTAAAATGAGTACCTGGCCGTTAACAGTGTTGTCTTTGTCCGAAAAATTGTAATATCGCATAACAGGCGTCGTGTCCCGTCCTACATGTTAAATGTTGCTGTTGACCAGGGGCCCCTTGTAAAGCGCTTTGAGCACATTCAGTGGATATTGCGCTATATAAATCTCCATTATAATGATATAATTCTAACTCACGGCATCGTGGTTGACATGGTCCTTGAGAGCAGGTTCTAGAGTCACTCACAGGCCCAGGACACGTCGTTCCACAAGGTCCAGCTGGTGGGTTGTTACAAGCTCTTGACCGGTACTGGGTGCCGTCTCCACAAGATACAGAGCAAGATGACCATTGCTCCCAGCTACCCCAGTTCCCATTGGCTGTGGAGATTGGAAAGGATTATGTTAGTACAAAAACTATTGTTATGTTTATTCACCTTAACTATGCAATTCTCACATCTTTCATTCGTCCTTAGTGTTTCATTCATCATGTTTTGTTGATAAAGGGGAAAA
>NC_088373.1:16720047-16747547 GCF_034508935.2 Berghia stephanieae | reverse complement strand
TTGGGATTAAACTTTGATAAGACAGAGACAGATGGAAGATCTTTACCACAAGAATAAGAGAAACAAGTAAATGGCTAAAAGTCATGAAGTTAATGGGCATGATCTATATTAACTTTCCATGTGTGTTATTGGTCACATTGCAAAATGTACTCAAAGTGACCCACATAGTGAAAAGTGTTCACAGATTTTGAAATATCTAACATCTCGATTGGTCACTTTGTTCAGCTTGACACAGGGATATGTTTACGACTTTCATAAACAAAGCAACGTTTTTACATGTGTTAAGATATATCCAATCGTTGAACAGCAACAAATCATGTGATTGATGACCTGCCTGGACGAAAACATGAATATAGATCGCTCCTATTCATGAGCATTTAAACTTTGCAGACCATCTGTGCCTTTGTGTGGGTGTGATATTGAGTTGACTAAGCAGGGATAGAGTGGTCTTGGTAGCAACTCCTATTCTCTACTTGAAATGATACTCTAGTCATCCTTTTTATAGATAGTTCGAAGATGACGTCACTCAGGCCTTTGTTAATTGTTTTTGCCATCTGCGTTTGTGAGTTGTTCTCACTAAACTGTATTAACCAGACTATAAAAGTTCATGGTTACACGGAGTTTGTGTGTTGGTCCGTTATACTTCCGGATGGCAATGTTGTGAACTCCATGGCCAAGCGCATTCTATCTATAAGGTCTTTTAAGCACATCCAAATCCTTGACCTATTATCTTTTCACTATTCAAATATCTTCCCTTTAACTTTTCTAATCGAAGAGTGTTCCCAGGGCTACAGACAGCTTCTAACAACAAACATAAAGGAAACATGTCCATCTTCTCTTGTCTCTCGTGTCTTTTTTGCTTTTTCATTAAATCAACAGCCACCATAATCATCATCACCTTTATCATTATCATCATCATCATCATCATCATCATCACCATCACCACCATCAACATCACCTTTATCATCATCATCCTCATCACTATCCCCCACCACCACCCCCCACCACCACCATCTTCATCATCATCACCATCACCACTATCATCACCATCATTACCATCATCATCACCACCATCATCACCATCATCACCACCATCATCATCATCATCATCATCATCACCACCACCATCATCATCATCACCATCATCACCATCATCACCACCATCATCATCATCATCATCATCATCATCATATAACTCACCAGCTAAACCCATGAATGATGTTCTATCACAAGGTCCATTTTCATCTCTATTTCCAGGACAAGGTTGGCCACAGAAGTTGGCGGGTGGGTTACTGCAGGATCGAGCCCGAGACCTCATTCCATTGCCGCAGGAATCAGAACACATTGTCCAGCTACCCCAAGGTGCCCAGTTTCCATCAACTTTTGTCAAATTTAAAAGATAAACAAAAAACAACAAAACCTTTTTATTTTTTATTTAACAAAAGATAAAATGAAGTCAACATAATAATATCTTGTAAGGACTTGTCTTTAAAAATTAACTAGAGCATTTATATAGCGCAATATCCACAAAACATGCTCAAAACGTCAGGGTCCCTACACCAACACTTAAAACGTAGGATGAGTTTCCTTATTTCAAATGAAGTAAAGCTCCAAAACCTAATGGTAGTGATTGTAGAGGATGATGTGGTGTTGGTGATTGTAGTAGTAGTAGTGGTAGTGATGATGATGTGGTGGTGGTTGTAGTTGTAGTGGTAGTAATGATGATGTGATGGTGGTTGTTGTAGTAGTAATGGTAATGATGATGAAATGGTGGTGGTGGTTGCAGTAGTAGTGCTACATGGTAGTGATGACGATGTGGTTGTGGTGGTTGTAGTAGTAGTGGTAGTGATGATGATGTGCTGGTGGTGGTGTAGTGGTAGTGATAATGATGTGATGCCAGTTGGGCAATATTACCTTTTTCTGACAGAGTCAACGCTGTTAATGTCCAGATACTCATTTTACACCTTAGTACAATGAGCGAATATGAGTAGAGTCTTTTCCCCAAGGACTCAACTATGCACGGTTCAGTGCAAGTCTTGAACTCAGAACCTTTTAGTCTGTAGGCAAGTGTCAAATTCACAAGACCTCATGGCCATGATTCCACTAATAAAATCACTAAATATCACTGATTTTCATCGCGATGCAAAATCTGCAACTGTTTTTTCAAATTTTCAAGATTTTGCAAAGAAAAAAGCAATAATAAAAAAAGGCAAAAAAAGAAGATTTTCTCACTTTTAATTTGATAGCTCGTGTAGAACGTGAAAGATAATTAATCAAGAGGAGAGTTTCTTTTTTTTCTATCTCGTTTTCTTCCCTTTTACTGGCACTGATATGACCTTACATTTGTTGCAAGCACCATGAAACCCTTAAAACAAACAAATACCTTTCTCTTTCATGAACTAATGATGGGTTTTTAGGAAATTAATAGCAAATATTTGCAAATTTTGCTGTTTTTAGCTTGCAAAATTTTGGATTTTTTTTTTTTTTTGCAAGAAAACACCATGTCAGGCATATTCAAAAAAGAAAATACTGTTTCATGGTCGCGATGATTTAGACGTGAGAAGAATGCAAAGTAAGATAGGTGAAGGAAGAAGAGCAGGATAATGAGGAGAAGGAGGAGGAAGAGGAGGAGATGAAATAAGATGAGGAGTTGAAAACATACGGCATTTCATAGGGCAAGGTCCAGCAAAACAGGTCTGAGAATCAGTGCCTGCTCCAGGACAAGGGAGGCCACAAGAGTTAGGCGATGGGTTTGCACATTGTCTGTTTCTGATTTGGGTGCCGCTTCCACAGGTAGCTGAACAGCTTGACCATCTTTCCCATGGTGCCCAGTTGCCATCAACTAGTAAAAAAAATCAAAAATAAATCACATGACAGAACTTTTTTACACAGAGAGTTATTGAACGTTGGAACTCATTGCCAGCAAATGCCGTTGAAGCGCCGAGCGTCAATGCTTTCAAAAATAGATTAGATGCTGTGATGGAAAGTTATACCTATGGATAGTGTAGAAGTGCCTCCCACCCAAAATAGCTATGATCAAAAGATCAGTAGAGAAAGTGTAGTGTACGCTAGCCCCTGTTCACAAGATCAGGTGGGGAAATGCATTATATCAGTTGTGAACAAGACATTCAGTGACTGGAAAGACTCGGCGACAGGCCAGTGGCCTTATCAAGCGACGTTGATACCTTCTATTCTATTCTATTCTATGAGCTTGACATATTGTATAAATGTGATTTTAAAAATCTCTCACAAAATGGCTGACACCTGATTGAGGCAGAATGAGAATGACAGCTAAGACAAAGCGACATTCGAATGTGCGCAAAATCTCAATTAAAATAGGTACCCCCTTGGGCCAATTGAATGTTCGGATGAAAGAAACGATACCATTGGTTCAATTTATAGTACTTTTGTAGAAAGTAGGATTGGATTACATTATTGTTTTTGCCTTTCAAGACCGACCGCACTGTGCGGCCATTGGCCAGTAGAACAGATTCTGCTCTGGCCACACAGTGCAGCCAATGGCGTTGAAAGAGTTAAGTTTCATGCAATATTTTTGTAGCATTAAAAGAAATTATGCCCTTCCGCCACAACATCATAAGATATTGTCGCCTGGGTATTCCACGAAGGAATATAGATAGTTCATTAAACAAGAATTCTGATGTAAACAGGAATCACCCATGTTGTCCAAGTGAGCAAATTGGGGGTTAATAAGGAAAAAACACAAAAGTGCCCTGCAGCAGGACTCAAACCCAGGACCTTCCGTATCTGTATGGTTGGCGCTGAAGAAACCAATGGTCTGGTTGTATTTCAACGGTGTCCTCATTGGGCGCGGGCCCATGTCAGTCGGGCCTTGAAATCGTTTAGGTGTGGTGCCATGATGACCAGTTCACCCAGCCCATTCCACTCTTCCGGGTCACAGTGCAATGCCTTAAACACTCGGCCACTTCCCCCCCCCCCCCCTCCCCCCTCCATTTTTGTAGCATACTACACAGCAAATGAACTGCCCCTGTTTACACCACCCTTTTTCCAATACTTACCACAACAGTCCCCCTTGTCACATGGTCTGAGGTCTACAGGGGCACCAGGACAGGTCTGCCCACAGAAATTGGCTGCTGGGCTGTCACATGTTCGTCGCCTGATCTCATTACCACGTCCACACGTAGTAGAACATCCCTCCCAAGAATTCCACGCTCCCCAATTACCATCAACTGTTGGACAAGAGGTTTTAAAGAGTTTATTGATGAATTTGTCTGTCTCTCTTATCTTTGTTGATGTTCTTTTGACTAGGTCTGGGCCGGACCAGCATTTCTCAGTTCCAAGAGTTTACTGATGATGAAAGCTCAGAATCGCTGTTACTGGTACGGCTCCCATAATCACCCTACGGAGTGCAAGAGTAACTACCTGTCATCTGCTTAAAATCAACCAATCTTTCTGGTTCAGCGGTGTTGGCTTTATCAGGCTTCCTTCCACATGCCGGAAAGTTAGGCCTAAAATCCCTTATATCCTTTTCCAGTCAATTCAAAAAGCCCGAAACTTATTATTTGTGACCCATTGCCTCAAAACAGTATTATGCTGGGGTGGTCTCGATAACGAAAATGAATTAAAACCTTTTTCACAAAGCCAGAAATCTGAGCTAAGCCGAAAATCTTTCACCCATGACTTCTTCGCAGTGAGACAGGGCTAATGTCACTTTTTAAAAAAATGATTAAAATTGAGATTTTATTATATATAGCAATATCCACTACGCAAAGGATCTCTGACCAAAAGCAACACCTTACAATTTTTTTTCCAACAGACACAATGCTGTAAAAGGCCAGGTACTCATTTTAAACCTGAGTACGGTGAGAGAATGTGAGTAAAGGGCCTTTTCCAAGGACTCAACTATGCCCAGAGCGAGGCTCGAACCCAGAACCTTCTAGTAAGTCCAAAGGCGAGTGTCATACCACAAGACCACATGGACGCATAAATACACTTACGGAATATTTTACAAGAAACTCACCACAGCAATCTCTCTCTTTACAAGAGATGGTGTCATACGGTGATCCAGGACACCTCTGTCCACAGAAATTAGGAGCAGGGTTATCACAACGACGGATACGTGACCTCAACCCATCGCCACAAGACTGGCTACAAGATGACCATGTGTTCCAAGGGCTCCAGTTACCATCCTCTGTGATGTGGATAGGGTAAGTGTAATATAAAATACTAACAATAACGATGACGATGATGATGATGATGATGATGATGATGATGATGATGATGATGATGATGGTGGTGGTGGTAACAAAGATGAATATGATGTAACATGATGATGATGATGATGATGTTGCTAATAATAATAATAATAATAATAATAATAATAATAATAATAATAATAATAATAATAATAATAGTCAAAATAATAATAATAATAATAATAATAATAATAATAATAATAGTCAAAAGATTAATAATAATAATAATAATAATAATAATAATAATAATAATAATAATAATAATAATAATAATAAATAATAATAGTCAAAAGATTAATAATAATAATAATAATAATAATAATAATAATAATAATAATAATAATAATAATAATAATAGTCAAAAGATTAATAATAATAATAATAATAATAATAATAATAATAATAATAATAATAATAATAGTCAAAAGATTAATATAATAATAATAATAATAATAATAATAATAATAATAATAATAATAATAATAATAGTCAAAAGATTAATAATAATAATAATAATAATAATAATAATAATAATAATAATAATAATAATAATAATAATAATAGTCAAAAGATTAATAATAATAATAATAATAATAATAATAATAATATTAATAATAATAATAATAATAATAATAATAATAATAATAATAATAATAATAATAATAATAATAATAATAATAATACTACTAATAATAATAATAATAATAATAATAATAATATTAATAATGAAGACAATCTGACGATCACGCGTGGCCTAAAATGAAATTTCAACAAAAAATTGCCATTTCAGCATTCCAAGAGACTAATGATTAAAACACCAAACTATGTCTATTTATTATCATAGTTGAAAAGTCCAATGCCAACATTTTGCATGGTTCGAAAGTTTTGCTCATAGTCATAGTCATGGTAACAATGAGATCATGCACAAGTATGCGCTCAAGGACTCATTTAAACATTAGAGAAAAGTCCATACATAAATGATAGTGGCAAGCCATCCATCTATTCTTAAATTATCAATATTACAAATCAAATGGGTCACGAAAAAAAAAAAAAAAAAAAAAAGAGAATAAAGGATTTTTATTTTTAAAAAGGGGGAGGGGGGGGGGGGGGGGGGGGGGGAGGCAGCGAATCATGGGGAACGACTGGATTTTTCTTGTTAGGTGATGCTGTATTTCTTATTTCCCTTGGTCTTGGTATTAAATTTATCAGCAAAATTATCTACTACCATTACCACTTATTAATATTATCTTTTAGTTTAGATATATTATTTATTAAAAGCCTGTCATTTAATCGTGTTTTTGTGTGAGGCAACAGAATAATCACTTCTAATTTAAGTAAACATAATTTTTATTATCGTTGTGAACTGAGGTCAAGAGCAAAACACGCGGCGCGGTCCCGACCACCATTGGTTAAATTAAATGATTTTTTTCTATCAAATCTTTTCTACTTAAAAAAATCCAAACGTACAAAATCGTACTTGTGTGGATAGATATGCATTATCTGTATATCTGAGCCGATTTCTATCTTAATAACACACAAAATTATAATCTTTACACTTACGGCTTACCAGTCAAAAGAGCCGCATGTTGCAGTGTTGGGTTATCCGATTGCTTTTATTCGATCGACGCTCTCGCCAAACCAGAATAATTATTCGAGCAAATGCTCGAGCTGCGAGCTGTAAAACCAATCTCTGGAATCATTTCAGATGATACTTATTCATTTTTTAAATCGGCTAAATCAGAAGGAAACTTTATTCCATCTTCTTACTTTTATTTTATTAATTTATTTATTTTGGAGAAAACATATTATTAATAAAAATTATAATAGAAAAGCGTTTCTCTGTGGCAAATTTTCACCAGGCATGTATGTGACGGAAGAAGATCCAACCCGACATCGACTCCTTGAAACGGGAGGAGAAGCACGCTCACTTCATCAGTGGGGGCTTGCCACCTGTACAACATATGTACCCGTTGTGATCAAGAGCTCGAAACCGCATATATTCTAGTTGAACGGTGCGGTGTGACGAAACTTCCGAGCGGGTTTGCGACGGTACACGAGTGCGTTAATGACGTTGCATCCTGGACAGATCATCATAAAATATAAAAGCTCAAAAATTTTTAGTGTGTGCAAAAATTAGAAGCTGCTACCGCAGACAGTAACTGCTTGATGACGTCACCCACTCGTTTATCCGTTCGATTACCTGCTCGTGTATATAAGATTCGACGAACACCCTCTCGAACTGTTCTTTACCCGTCCGACCCAAGATGCCGCATGCCAAGGGAATAACAACCTGACTCCGCGAGATTAGATTATTTACTAGTTAATTCCCTTGATGCGAAAGTTTGCAGGCTCATAAAGAGAAATAACTGCGAGAAAAGTGCTAGAGATTTATTTCTTGATGTGGTTGTGTACCCTCAACAAATATAACCACGGACAAAGAAGGAGTCAAGTTCGTATAAAACAAGTTGTATTCTGGCAAATTAAAAAAAAAAAAAATGCATTGAAAATTATCTGACAAAACTGCGGTCTGACAATGTTATCAGTTCGTTACTTTTTCCAGTAGGCCTATACTTCTTTTTGAAAAAAAAGAAATAATTTTGTTCGGTAGTGTAGGCCCTATAAACAAAATAACAACAAGGCCCAAAACACCCAGGTCGACCACTTAAAGACCAAATCTTGGGGCATTTGTACTTGATACGTTTCCTTTATAGGCGTAGGTTGAATACGCCAGTCGGCCACTTTGTAACACATAAAAATGTATGACTTGTGTCGAGATTATGTGATATATTGAGGACAGTAGATATAATGTCTGGATACTGACAAATACTAATATACCGGCGTGGCAAATAATAATAATAATAATAATAATAATAATAATAATAATAATAATGATAATAATAATAATAATAATAATAATAATAATAATAATAATAATAATAATAATAATAATAATAATAATAATAATAATGATGATGATGATAATAATAATAATAATAATAATAATAATAATAATAATAATAATAATAATAATAATAATAATAATAATAATAATAATAATAATAATAATGGTCGTTGACTATAATATTGAGGGAGAAAAAAAAGTAACAAACAGGATTGTGACGTCAAGCGCAATATCTAATTTATCTTTAAAAAATGACGTTTTTATAATCTATAGATAGTATGCGCTTGGCATAGAAGCTCATAACATTGCCATCCGGAAGTATAACGGACCAACACACAAAACTGTGTGTAACCATGAACTTTTATAGTCGGGTTAATACAGTTCAGTGAGCATTACTCATAAACGCGGATGGCAAAAAAACAAACAATAACAAAGACCTGAGTGACGTCATCTTCGAACTATCTATACAACTCACTGCAACAACTGTTTTGGTTCCCACATTGTCTTTGTTCATCAGCAGGGCCGGGGCAAGTGTTTCCACAGAAGTTGGGGGAGGGGTTGTCACAGCGTCGTTTGCGACTGGATACGCCCTGTCCGCATGTGGCACTGCAAGGCGCCCATCTCGACCACGACGACCAATTACCGTCAACTACGTGGAGGAAAGAAAGAAAGAAACATTTAAATTTAAATATTATAATACACTTCAACAGTCGTAACGTCACTTCCCTCATAATGACGCATGGTAACTTAGTAACTGGCTCTAAACTATCGGAACAATGGCGGACGCCGTATGAAATATTTCTACGACGGGCATAAAAGCGTATCCAGAGGAAAAAACATTTTAAATATGATCTTGTTTTGACTTTTACAAATTCTGATCACATGACATATGAAAAGTTCTAGCCAGCATGAAGAATAAATAGTACATATTTTCTTTGTTTAGAACCAAGATGGCCGCCGTTGCTGGGCGACATGACATCACACTATTGAATCCAGTTGTAACCGCTCGTCTCAAAACGGCATTAATTAAGCTGGTGTAGCACGCCAGAATGACTCTATCGCCAAAAAGACTCTAGAGTTAAATTGGCGTACGCGAGACAGACTCTAGAGTCAATAATAATAATAATAATGCTGAAAACTTATATAGCGCTATAACTCCGAGACACCAGACTCTAAGCGCTTAAATTACAAATTACTTTGGCTGAAACATACTCATTCACACACACAAGCACACACACACACACACATACACACACACACAATACAACACACAACACAAACCAAACCTATCTTGCTTCTCATACCATCTACTAAAATCGAAACAAATATGTTTTAAGCGAACGTTTAAAAATAGACAAAGATTCTTTTTCACGAATGCTCTGCGGTAAGGCGTTCCAAATAGAGGGTCCGAAATGAGAAAAGGATCTCATTCCAGCATTTTTCCGAATTCGAGGGACAACTAGTTTTGTGGAATCACTGGCCGAACGTAAGGGGCGGGGTTTTGAATATCTTTCAATTAGTTCTGAAAGGTAGGAAGGGGCAGTACCTTCAAGACAACGATACACTAAAACACAAGCTTTGAATTTAATTCTTTTCTCAACAGGCAGCCAATGCAGGTCATGAAGTAGAGGTCCGGCAGAGTCGCACCTACGCTTCATAAATACTAGTCTGGCAGCGCTGTTTTGGACAATCTGAAGACGTTTCAGATTGTATTGCGAAACGCCAAACAACAGAGCATTACAATAATCCAATTTCGATAGTACGAGGGACACAACCAGGTGCTTGGTCACATCCTCAGATATGAACCGTCTAATGGAAGCAATCTTTTTTAGTTGGAAAAAGAGAGATCTAACCAAATTATTAACCTGATGCTCCATCGACAGTCCAGAGTCTAAGAATGTGCCAAGGTTTTTCACTTTGTCAACAATTTGAATAGAGGCATCCCCAACTTCAAATCTGTTTCACTTTTCCACTTCCTGTTCCCCACATACAGCACCTCCGTCTTATCATCATTCAGTTTCAGTCTGTTCTCATTCATCCATTTCTTAACACTTTGGATACAATTTTTACTATTGGCTGATACTTCTTGTAAATTTCTCATATTGGAAACGCAGTACAATTGCGTATCATCAGCGTATTGATGGTAAGACAGACCAAAACTTCTGATGATTTTAGACAGAGGGCCAACGTACAAAACAAAAAGAACGGGTCCAAGTACTGAACCCTGGGGAACCCCACAATCAAGAAAGATTTCCTCCGATCTATATTCATCCACCGTAATAATCTGTTTACGATTAAACAAATATGACCTAAACCAATCAAGCGCTGCACCAGACACGCCATAAGTAATTTCAAGACGTTTGAGAAGAAGATTGTGATCAATAGTATCAAAAGCAGACGATAGGTCAAGCAAATTCAGCAAAGAACATGAACCATTGTCTATAACAGAGAGGAGATCATTAACAACCCTAACAAGTGCGGTTTCCGTCGAATGATGTTGCCTATAAGCAGACTGAAATTTTTCTTCAAGACAATTATTTTTAAGATGAGACAGTAATTGTTTCAAAACAAGCTTTTCTAAGATCTTAGAGAGAAAAGGAAGATTAGAGACAGGGCGATAGTTTTTTAAGTTCTCTTTATCGAGATCAGGTTTTTTCAAAAGGGGTTTGACATGAGCAACTTTGTAAATGTCTGGTACAGCACCTGACTGCAACGAATTATTAACAATACATGTAAATGGTGTTAAAATTACATCAATGCATTTTTTTAAAATGGCAGTATTTAAGGGGTCTAAATCACAACTTTTAGTTGGAGACGACATAATGCAATCACGTAAGTCAGCTTCAGTAATCTTTGAAAAATGTGTTAACGAATCACCATGAAACTTGTCAAATGTTGTAGGGATCGATTCAGACGAGAGTTCCTTCCTGATGGTATCCGTTTTTTCTTTAAAATATTGACCAAAGCGAGTTGGTAGATCTGCACGATCGATTAAAGATGGGAGAGCTGGTTGCGTCTGTTGTCCCAGCAGTTCCTTGGTCAAGGCAAAGAATTGTCTCGAACGTCCCACGTTTTTGAGGCTTTCTTCATAGAATTTCTTTTTGGCCCTGAAATTGACGGCTTTTGCATCATTTCTAGCCGCGATGTATCGCTTCTTATCGACAGCATCTCTGGACTTGAGCCATTTTCTTTCTGCCCGCCTCCTGGCTAATCCATTCAATTTTATTTCGGTATTATACCAGGGTGCTTGACGTCTCACTTTTACTGCTCTAGTTGTTAAGGGAGCATGCTTGTCCACCGTACCAACAATTGACTCGTGGAGACCATTCGCATCATGTTTATTTTTAACGTTATGGTCAAGGTCTTGTTTAAAAATGTTCATGTTTATATTCTTCAAATTACGAGATGTTATCATCTTTTTTACTTCGTGCTTCATTGGAAATAAAACGCAAAACACAATTAAATGATGGTCAGAGATTAATTTATCAATATTTGAGACAGGTGAAGAGAGAGAATGTTCAATGTCTGTAATGACATGATCTATTGTGTGGCCATGGTTGTTTGTAGGACCGCTTACAAGTTGAATATAGTTGTTTGTGTCAATAATCTCCCGAAATACTTTCGATTCATTTTTGTTTCCGAAATAATCAATGTTAAAATCACCCATAAAAATATTATGCTTTTTGTTAATGGATTGCATAGACATAAATTCTCCGAACTCAGATAAAAAATCAATTGTTGATATTTTGTTTTGTTGGCTTGGTGGTGGGCGGTAGACACAGTGAAACGACTTTTTAAAATTATTTTCATGAATGGCAAATCCAGCGTATTCAAAACTTCTAAAATTATCATGGTGAAATGATATCTTGTCAAAGAGTGACAAGTTGTAAATAATTGCAATACCACCTCCTTTCCTCCCAATGCGTGGAAATGATTTAATACAAAAGCCTTCGGGTGTAATTGCTTTCATAATTGGATCATCATATGAATGATTAAGCCATGTTTCCAAGATGACAAAAATATTAATTTTATGATCTTCAATAATGTCGATTATGTCTTGAGTTTTATTACGACACGATCTAACATTTAGTAATCCAATTTTTAAACTGGTATGATCACTACGTGCAGGTTGTTGTTGTTGTTGTTGTTGTTGTTGCTCAAGACGGTGCTGTTGCTGCGAGTTGTTGTCATGGTGGTCGTTAATTTCATACTGACTGTCACGGACAGTGTTGACATTTGACAAGGAACGGTGAGGATTACTCATTGAAGTGATTAGATTGGATGGGGGACGAGTGTTGATAAATTGAAGCGAGGATCGAGGTCGTAGGGGGAGCGGGCGTGGGGTTGGCCGATGACCAATGACGGTGGTTATAGGGAGTTGTTTTCGTCTACCCCCTCTGAGTCTGTTCACAAAATTAGTATTATAAATAGATCGATGTACACGGTAGTTGTTAAAAGTTGTAAAATATAGCACAGTGAATAAAGTTTCCAATATGGCTGTAAACAAATAGCAGTTTAAAACTATGTTCGACTTTGGAAAATCCATACTTAAATTTTAAAATTTTAGAAAAATCCTCTGTTAGAAATCGTTAAATTGGTATACGCGAGACAGACTCTACAGTTGGCCTCGCGGACGCGAGACTGACTCTAGAGTGTGCCTCGCGTATGCCAATTTAACTCTAGAGTCTTTTTTTTTTTTTTTTTTGGTAGAGTCATTCTCGCGTGGTACACCGGGATGATTAAAATGCTGAATATAGAATATATAGCCAGAAATTCAAACTTGGGTTGAGTTTGTTTTTATTATTGGGGAGAATTAATATCATAATTTTAAAAATTATAATAAAATTTAAAAAATGAAAAAATTGAGCTTTATATTACGCAATATCCACTAAATGTGCTCAAAGCGATTTATAAGGGGTCCCATGGTCAACAGCAACATTTAACATTTAGGACGGGACATAATGACGCCTGTTAGGCGATGTTACAATTATATTTTTTTTCGGACAGAGACAACACTGTTAACTGCCATGTACTCATTTTACACCTGAGTACGATGAGAGAATGTGAGTAAAGAGCCTTCTCCGATGACTCAACTATGCGCCGAGCGAGCGCAAAAAAAAAAAAAAAAATTTAAAAATATTATAGTTATAATTATAAATGGCGTTTATATAGCGCTTTACCCTATTGACAGAGGCTCTAAGCGCTTTATGGTGATATAAAACAAACCATATTACAGTACAACAAATGTAGACGGAAAAATGATACAAATTCAATTTAACAACAGCAAATCATGATAAAGTAGATATAGCAACTTATGACGCAAAAGATAAAACTTTAAGTAGATAGTAAATATATATATGAAGAGTGGTTTTCCAAAACTCCCTAACTCCGTTTTTCCTATTTTGAGATATTAGGATTATTTCCCCTAAAACTTTTCATTCAGATATTATATTATCATTTTAAACTCCAAAATCAGACAAATATAGGGAAAATATTGTGTAATTTGATGCTTAAAATATAATTTACATTTCAATTTATCTCATGAATGGAACCCGGAAAGTCTCAAGTTTATTACATTTGTTCTCTGTTTCTCTCTCTCTCTCTCTCTCTCTCTCTCTCTCTCTCTCTCTCTCTCTCTCTCTCTCTCTCTCTCTCTCTCTCTCTCTCTCTCTCTCTCTCTCTCTATTTTTTTTTTCAATTCTTTCTATTTTTTAAATATTTTTTTTTTGCCTTTTTATAAGATGTTATATTTAGTTTTGTATATTGCTCCCCCCCCCCCATACACACACACACTCACCACATTGCCAAACGGAAGTATAACGGACAAACACACAAAACTCTGTGTAACAATGAACTTTCATAGTCAGGTTAATATCTTTTAGTGAGAATTACTCATAAACGTGGATGACAAAAAACAATAACAATGACGCGAGTGACGTCAACTTCGTTCTATCTATATGCTATTATTATTACTTACGACAGCAGTTTTGTCCAGATGAGCAAGGTTGCATCTCTTTTTCAGGTCCAGAGCAGGATCGACCACAGTGGTTTGGTGCTGGACTATTACAGATCCTGCCTCGTTCTTGGAATCCCTGGCCACAGGTGGCGCTGCAGGCACCCCAGGTCATCCAGGGAGACCAGTTCCCATCGACTGGAGGAAGACACAGACGACACAGGAGCGTATAATTAGGTGGAATTTTTGCGATTAAAAAAAATGTTGATGAATGTTAACTGGAATATATATATATATATATATATATATATATATATATATATATATATATATATATATATATATATATATATATATCACACGCACGCACGCACACACACACACACACACACACACACACACACATATTGGTGTGAAACAAGGTGTAAACGACAGCTGATTGACAATTATGAATAATCTTTTTTGGTGCGCATGAATACAAATCCAACGCTTTTAGTTTTAGGTCAATAAATTGTCATTCAAGCAAAAAGAGAAAGATACAAATTATGGTGAATAGAAGTATTCTCTACCATACCATTTGGTTACAATCTAATAATCTTACTTGGAGAGTTAGAATAAACGTATTCTTTCATTTCTATGTACTTATTCATCTCGTTATATTTTTATCGTGCAATAACACATACTCGCAAGCTCGTTGTGTTCTTATTGGGCAGGATAAAAATAACTCATTTAATAAATACAAAGAGATGAAAGTATCATGTAATGGTCAACAAGATGAACAAAATATCCAACTTGCAATGTGGTGATATACGCAACAGAGGTTGAGAGGGATAGGGAGAGACAAAGAGTGATATAAATAGAGAGAGAGAAAGAGAGAGAGAGAGAGTGAGAGAAAGAGAGAGAGAGAGAAAGAGAGAGAGAGAGAGAGAGAGAGAGAGAGAGAGAGAGAGAGAGAGAGAGAGAGAGAGAGAGAGAGAGAGAGAGAGATCTAGAACTGACCACAACAGCTTGCGAGTCCTTGACAGTTCCTGACATCTGTGCCTGGTCCAGGACACTTCATTCCACACGAGTTGGGACTTGGGTTGCTACACGTCCTTGCCCTTTGCTGGAAGCCTTGGCCGCAGGTGGCGCTGCAGGAAGACCACGTGTTCCATGGCGTCCAGTTGCCATCCACTGAAACAGAAAGATTGATTATAAGTGTGTACATATACGTCATAATTTTGAATTAAAAAAAAAAAAAAAAAAAAAAGCAATTGATGTCGTAAACTAAACATCAAATATATTTAACTAGCGACTGGATTGATAGGAAAAAAGAAAGAAATAGATAGATTAATGAATGAAAAGGAGAAGGAGGAGGAAGAGGAGGAAGAAGATGAAGAGGAGGAGGAGGAGGAGGAGGAGGAGGAGGAGGAGGAGGAGGAGGAGGAGGAGGAGGAGGAGGAAGAGGAAGAGGAAGAAGGAAGGTGAATGTTTTGGGTTCAGACCCTTCGTCAGACAATCTTACCACAACAATCTCCCATGTTACAGGATTCCATTTCCATCGGCTTGCCCGGACAATAGTTTTGGCCTGGAGCGGGGGCAGGGCTGTTACACAGCCTCTTTCTGTTCTTGAGACCACGTCCACAGGTCACATCACAGTTGGACCAAGCAGACCACGGAGACCAAGCAGGCTCAGGTTGGTATTTATCTGTGGTATTTCAAGGATAATCAAAAAATTAAACAAAACGTGTCTGTGGTAATTCATTTATAATTAAAAATAAACAAAGCTTGTTTGTAGTATTTTAACGTTAATTTGAAATTATACAAAGCTGTCTATGGTATTTTAAAGATAGTTTAGAAATAGCATAGCGTATATTATAATGTATTTAAAACAATAATCAAAAAATAAAAATTGCGTATCTATGGTAATTGAAACTTGATAACAAAAAAATAAATAAATAAATCAATAAATAAACATAGCGTTTCTGAGGTAGATCAACAATGAGTTTAAAGTAAACAAGGAGTGCTCGTGTTATTTTAAAGATGATTTTAGAAAGAAAAAAAAACAAAAAAAAAAACAAAAAAACAAATTGTGTTTATGATATTTTAAAGATAATTCCAAAAAAAAAAACAAAAAAAAAAACAACCAAACATAGCATGTCTGTGGTATTTCAAAGATAATTAAACAATAAACAAAACGTGTTTGTGGTATTTTAAAGGAAATCAAATAATGCACATGCTGGTTCTCTACTTGAAGTATTTTAACAAATCTCATTTTAAAGGCAGGAATCCTCAAACAGTATGGGATAGTATTTTATTCTGTCTCATAAGGCCAGTAATAGTCTCTTATTATTTTTAATCAACAAATAAAGAAATGTACAACAAAAAAAGAACAAAAACAAAATCGCGACATCTCATGATCCAAACAAACCGTGGTATTGAATTCTTTACCTTTGCAGCCATTCTTGCATTTGTCTGTGAACATGTTGTAGATGTCCTTAAGCATCTGTGTCATTTGTACAACAGTCTGTTTGAAAGGATACTTGTCATTGATGCAGCACACACCTGGTTCTTTGCACGATTCTATAAGGGGGTGGGGGGGTGTGGGGGGAGGGATAAGTGCCGGAGAGAAAGGGGGTGGGTGGAGATGAGTATACCAAATCAGATTTCAAATAATATGCAAAAGAGCAAAATTGAGTTTCCGATAGCTTAATAATTGGTTGAGCAATCGACAAACAAGGAGAAGGGTGTTATTAGGATTCAATAGTCTGATGTCACGTCCGCCCAGAAACGAGCTGCTTGGTTCTAAACAATCGGTACTTTTTATTCTTCATGCTGGCTAGAACTTATTCACATGTCTTATGATCAGAATGTATAAAAGTCAAAACATGATCAGATTTATAATGTTTTTCTCCTCTGGATTCACTTTTATGCTCGTCGGAGAAGTATTTCATAAGGGCGTCCGCCATTATTTCGATAGTTTAGAACCAGTTACTAAGTTACAATGCGCCATTACGAGGGAAGTGACGTCACGACTTTTGAACCCTATTTCTTTCTCAGTCAAGATTTTTGTTATCTGACCTTCGGCCCACTTAGCAGTGAGACTGGGGGGGGGGGGGCTGATAGAAAGTACTTTGTGATAAACCCACGGTCTATCCAAAATGACAAATTTGGAAGCAAGACACTGTCAAGAAATCAGGAAGGCTCTTATTCCAAGGCTTCGCCGGTCTTACGTTTGAAGGCTCTCATTCCAAGGCTTCGCCGCTCTTATGTTTGAAGGCTCTCATTCCAAGGCTTCGCCGGTCTTATGTTTGAAGGCTCTCATTCCAAGGCTTCGCCGGTCTTATGTTTGAAGGCTCTGATTCCAAGGCTTCGCCGGTCTTATGTTTGAAGGCTCTCATTCCAAGGCTTCGCCGGTCTTATGTTTGAAGGCTCTCATTCCAAGGCTTCGCCGGTCTTATGTTTGAAGGCTCTGATTCCAAGGCTTCGCCGGTCTTATGTTTGAAGGCTCTTATTCCAAGGCTTCGCCGGTCTTACGTTTGAATCAAAGTTATGAAATAAATTTCAAATAGTCAACAAACGTCTTTAAGAGACGAGACATGGAAAAATAAAAGAAAATAAACATATTTATTGACAAACGCAAATTTCGATAAAAAATTTAAAAGTACAGAAAACCATAATTATCATCATATGTTTTAGATAATTTTTTTTTCTTTCACCAAATGTATATGTATAATAGTCGAACTTCACAATAAAAATTAAATTAAATTTAAAAAAAAAAAAAAAACCCATTGAATCGAAATTTCTTTGGTTTCAATTGACAGCTTATTTTCCAGACTAAAAAAGACACAAGAGCAACATTCCAAAAAAAAAAAACCGTACCTGGTTTGGTGCAACCAAAGCTGAGGACTTCTTGGACCTCACTTGCCCATTTCTTCATTTCCAAGACTTCGTTGTTGAGAGGACATTGGTAGTCCTTGGTCGATGCTGTCAATTGGAGGGTGTTGGTGTTGGTGGATAAAAAAAAAGAAACGTCACATTAAGAGATCAATGAAATATTTTTTTTCAAATGTGACCCACCATCTCCAAACGCTATTATACCGGGATGACGTAGGTGCAAAAATTGAATTTATTGACGAAAACATGAAACTTGGGGTTAGTTTCGAATTGTTCTGTTAGAGAATGATGACAATTTCTCACAATCCAAAAGCTCAAAAAATTGCTATTTACTATCAATTTAATCCTAAAGTCATTTTTCGGGGTCCAATTCATCACGACATAATACCGTTTCAAGACGAAGGGTCACATAAATAACAATACTTGGAGAGCAGTTTCAGCTTTGGAAAATAGACCAGAGAAATGAAAATACGTTTCGGCTGGGTTGGGGGGGGGGGGATAACGACAGTTTGTTTGATGGGATATTAGCAAATGTGCAATGCTCACACCCAGCTCTTTGCACGATGATGGAGAGGGAAGAAAGTCGCCTTTCTAACACAGAATAAAGGAGAAGGTCAAACCAAAAATCCATCACCACTCAAATGTAGGAGGTGGAAAAGGAGATGAGTGGGCCACATGTTGAGGAGACCAGGGAGAAAACTTAATCTGCCAGTCCCTCGCTTGGAATCCCCAAGGGACACGAAAGGTGGGACGTCCGAAAAAGAAATGGAGACGCTCACTGTCAGACGAACTGACGATGGCAGGCCTAATTTGGGAGGTTACCAAGAAGATGGTCAAGGACAGAAGCAGAGGGCGGACGCACAACGAGCGAAGAAGATAAAGTAAGTCAGTAATACACATAGACATACATATATTGTTTGATGCACTGTCTGATGCGATGTGGTAACCCTGATAATATTAAGTGTTTATTTGGAATGTAGAATGTCATGGTTTGGCCACAATGTGAGGCACGAAGGTTTGTGCAGAACGGTGATGGAAGGCACCTTTGAAGAAGAAAGAAGAAAAGGAAGACAAAGGAAAGTTTGGATGGACAATATCAAGAAATGGACAGGAATGAAGATGGAAGAACTCTTGGAGGAGGCCAACAATAAAGAAGAGTGAGCGGAAAGTGGTGAGAGCTGCATCCCATGTATCCCCCCGACGATCATCAGATCATGGGATTAATGAATGAAGTAATGAAATGAATAAGTGAAAAAAGAAGTTTGTAAGACAATCGAAACAGGAACGTGTGAACAATGTCAGTCACAGCTTTGACTTGCACTGTTCCATTCACAATTTCATATCTATATTAGAATGTTTGGATAGGCAGACACGGGTCTATATAATGTGTACTTTAAGACAGAACATGGCAAGAGTGTAAATTCGACTTACTGACACAATCCGTGCATGTCTGAAGGTATTTTTCCAGTCCCATCGTGTCATAGTATTGTCTGTTGGAGCGACCCAAACCATCATCATAGGTACGGGGCTGGTTGTTGGTCGCCGGTTTCCAGTTAGGATTCCAATTGGTTGGTACCTGTGGTTGAGGCTTCGGTTTGGGATTCCAGTTTGGTTGTACGACGGGCTGAGGTGCAGGATTCGGGTTTGATGGGGGGACGTAAGGTCGTGGTTGAGGTTTGGGTTGTGGGTTGGGGTTCCAGTTAGTTGGGTTTGATGGGGGTACATAAGGTCGTGGTTGAGGTTTGGGCTGTGGGTTGGGGTTCCAGTTAGTTGGGTTTGATGGGGGTACGTATGGTCGTGGTTGAGGTTTGGGCTGTGGGTTGGGGTTCCAGTTAGTTGGGTTTGATGGGGGTACATAAGGTCGTGGTTGAGGTTTGGGCTGTGGGTTGGGGTTCCAGTTAGTTGGGTTTGATGGGGGTACGAAAGGTTTTGGCTGGGGTTGTGGGTTGGGGTTAGGGTTTGGATTCCATGTGCCTGGTTTGGAAGATCCAGGGTTAGGGTTAGGGTTAGGATTAGGATTAGGGTTAGGGTTAGGATTAGGGTTAGGGTTCGGATTCCATGAACTAGGATTGCTAGGAGGGTTCCAGGGATTTGGGTTAGGATTGGATGGGTTATAAGTACCAGGTTTGGACGACTGTGGACTGGTTGGATTCCAGTTGCTGCCTTGTTGCTAGGAATAAAAGGATAGAGTACTCATATGCAAAATGGGAAAAAAATAGATTAGATTTATCATAATGGACCGATTTCTTTTGTTTTCCAATTCCTTAAACCCTAATCACTCTATTTTTGTTGGTTTGGGGCCCTGTGTAAATCTATTTGAACAATATATGTATATAAATATATATATATATATATATATATATATATATATATATATATATATATGTATATAAATATATAAAGCTCGTCAACATTATTTTAAAGCCAAGGACATTTAATGTGGAAGGGCGTGTTTTACAGTGCTGCATAAAGCACAAAGTCTGATATATTTAAAAGAAAAGTCTGAAATATTTTCTGTTTATTTTGGTCACAAGACTTTAATTTCAATTTTATATTGTTTCGGAAGACACCCAATGGATAAATGAAAATAAATAAATAAATAAAAAGTAAGATAGATAACAACAATAAAGCTAAATATAAAATAGATTAATCATTAGTGAATAGATAAAATGAATGAATAAATAAACGATGAAGCCAACATTTTTGTCATTCTAATTTCTTTTGAACATCATAATATTTGAACAAAAATGTTTGCGAGAGTTAAAGTATATTAACACTGTGTTCATCATCATCATCATCATCATTGTCGTCATCGTCTTCGTCGTCGTCGTCCTCATCATCATCATCATCATCATCATCATCATCATCATCATCATCTTCATCATCATCATCATCATCATCTTCATCATCATCATCATCATCATCATCATCATCATCATCATCATCAACATCATCATCATAATCATCATCATCATCATCATCATCAATTTGGAATCTACTCACCTTAGAATTAGGACCACCCACGGGTGTTCCCGCCAAAGGATCAATCCAGAGAGCGCTCGCTTGTTTGCTTGACTCGTCATTCTGGAGTTCGTTTTCGTTTTTCTTGCCTGGAGGAAGATTTTTAAAAAATAGTCATGGTGTGTTAGGAAGTAGTCCTTCAATTGGATTCAATAGTCTGATGCCACACGCAGTTTGGTCTAAACAAAGAAAACCGGTACTTTTTTTATTCTTCATGCTGGCGAGAACTTTTCCACATGCTATGTGATCAGAATGTATAAAAGTCAAAACATGATCAGCTTTAATAACATTAAGCCCATGGGGCCGGAGTTTATCCCGGTTTCTGTGCGTGAAACGGACAATAGTAATTGTTTGCTCTCCTTTGGATATAGGATGCGAGTCTATCGCAAAGTACTTTCCGCAAAATCTAACAGACTCAGCTACCCATTCTGACTGCTGGGTGGACAGAGAGGTCAGGAAAAAAATAACATCTCTACTGCACCCGGGATCGATCTCACTCCCTTTGCGTGATGTGTTACCAGGTGGGTTTATTTAACTCCCTCCTTACCAGCTATTTTCAGAATTTTACCCGAAATTTCATACTCACCAAACACACAAAAATATATTTTTCAAACATATTTGTAATGAGTATATTCTATATTTTGTTCAGAAAAATGAGCTCTGCAACACAGTGTCAAGTTTTTATAGCTATAACTATAACAAAATGAAATCAGAATAAGACATTTTTTGGCTGCATCGTAACGAATGTGACGATTTTACTATGGGTGGAAAGGAGAGGGTTAAGTGATACTAAGCTGCTAGAAGCTGTGGACTGTAAACAGTATTAATAATAATAATAATAATAATAATAATAATAATAATAATAATAATAATAATAATAATAATAGATCATTATTGTCCATAAATATGGCAATTTGTCATTTAGTTACACTTGTTATAACGTTAAATGATAACTGTAACATTGAACAGATATTTCACTCCTACTTATTTTCTCTCTCTCTCTCTCTCTCTCTCTCTCTCTCTCTCTCTCTCTCTCTCTCTCTCTCTCTCTCTCTCTCTCTCTCCCTTCTTCTCTTTCTTTCACACGTCCGATATACACAACATAAACATATTCATTTCGTTTTCAATTATTAAAGACCAGCGACATATCAAAAGGTTAAAACTCAGTTACTATTATGTCCATTTCACGCTATAGAAACCGGGATAAACTCTGATTCTAAGAGCCCTTTGGCCCCCTTAATTAAGGAATGTTTCCATTAAAAACATCCGTATAATCACGTTTTTGGTAAGAGAGGTAGGCGGTATAATGGTGTTTCACTGTAGTTGTACATTTCTAAACAGATGATCACGAATACTGCACAGTTCCACAATTTCTTAACCCCACCTCCACCCCCACCCCTCTTCTCTCTCTCTCTCTCTCTCTGTCTCTCTCTCTCTCTCTCTCTCTCTCTCTCTCTCTCTCTCTCTCTCTCTCCTCTCTCAAAGTCTCAAAGACTGTAGAGGAATTATAAGGCATTGTCTGACAGTGCTATTGAATTAGAATACAATTAAAATGCTTGGTCTGTATAAAACTTACTTCAAACAATTTAAAAGTAACTCGGTGATACAATAAGACAAACCAGACCTCTATTTGTACTTTAAATAGTACCAAGCCATTGAGGCAAATAGTACCTAGTATCATAGCGTTCGAAGATTTTTTTTATTATATCGTTTATGAAAAGATATAGGACTTTATATAATATAATAATAATAATAATAATAATAATAAAATAATAATAATAATAATAATAATAATAATAATAATAATAATAATAATAATAATAGTAATAATAATAATAATAATAATAATAATAATAATAATAATAATAATAATAATAATAATAATAATAATAATAATAATAATAATAATAATAATAATAATAATAATAATGATAAAAGGAAAATAATCAAATATCATTTTAACAAATATATAATAGTTTGTTGGGTTTTTTTTTAAATTTTAAAAGGAAGCACTCAAGAAAACACACAAATCCAAGTTTACATTGACAACAAAAACATTTAAATTTAAATGGCTTTGGACAAAAAGATCCGCCCAGACGTTTAAAAAATGTTCTTTTGTCTATTCAGAACTGCTGGGACAAGAACTGCTGGGACTGGTTTCTGTCTCATGCTGACATAACGTCTTATCTCTATTCTGGCCAAAACAAACAAACAAACAAACACACAAATTAGATATATTACCTCATATCGTTCGATTCAAATAAGCCGACCAGTGTTAAAACTCATTCTTAAAACATATATTTAATACAGGTCTTGAATTTAAGTTTTTTTTTTTTTAAATGTTTTATCTAGGATTATTTTATTTTTTTAGGGGGGGGGGGAGGTGGGGTTGCTGTTTTTTTTTTATTCGATAAATATAGTAATAATGATAACGATAATAATGATAATAATAATATAATAATAATAATAATAATAATAATAATAATAATAATGGTAATAATGATAATAAAATAATAATAATGATAATAATAATAATAATAATAATAATAATAATAATAATAATAATAATAATAATAATAATGATAATAATAATAATAATAATAATAATAATAATAATAATAATAATAATATAGTAATAATAATAATTAATAATAATAATAATAATAATAATAATAATAATAATAATAATAATATGATAACAATAATAATAATAATAATAATAATAATAATAATAATAATAAAATAATAATAATAATAATAATAATAATAATGATAATAATAATAATGATAACAATAATAATAATAATAATAATAATAATAATAATAATAATAATAATAATAATAATAATGATAACAATAATAATATAATAATAATAATAATAATGATAATAATAATAATAATAATGATAACAATAATAATAATAATATAAATAATAATAATAATGATAACAATAATAATAATAATAATAATAATAATAATAATGATAATGATAATAATAATAATATACTTGAAAAGACTTGAGCTTTTATATAGCGCAATATCCACTAAACGTGCTCAAAGCGCTTTACAATTTGTCCCTGGCCATCAGCAATAAGTAACATTTATATGGGACATGACACCTGTTAGGCGATACAAAAATTTTTTTTTTGGACAAAGACAACACTGTTAACGGCCAGGTCCTCGTTTTACACCTGAATACGGTGAGAGAATGTGAGTAAAGAGCCTTCTCCAAGGACTCAACTATGCGCCGAGTGAGAGGCTCGAACCCAGGAGACAGAGGAATGGACGAATGTATGAAGTATGTGCGACTCTGCGACCTCGTGGTATGACAGTCGCTTTCGGACCAGAAGTTTCCTGGGTTCGAGCCTCGCTCGGCGCATAGTTGAATTCTTGGAAACGACTCTTTACTCAGATTCTCTCACCCTACTCAGGTGTAAAATGATTAGCTAGCCGTTAACAGTATTATTTCTGTGGAAAGAAAAAAAAATTGTAATATCGCCTAACAGGCGTCATGTCTCAATCTGCAGGTTACGTGTGTTGCTCTTGGTCAGGGACCCTTTGTAACGAGCTTGGGCACGTTTAGTGGATGTTGCGCTATTTAAAAGCTTGTTTGTTTTTGCTTTTGTTTTGTTTTTTTGTTTCGTGTGTTGCTGTTTGTCAGGGACCCTTTGTGACGTGCTTTTGGCATGTTTAGTGGAAATTGCTCTATTTAAAAGCTCGTTTCTTGTTTTTGTTTGTTTGTATTTTTTTGGTTACGTATGTTGCTGTTGGGTCAGCGACCCCTTGTAACGTGCTTTGAGCACGTTTAGTGGATATTGCGCTATTTAAAAGCTCGTTTGTTTTTGTTTCTTTGGTTACGTATGTTGCTGTTGGGTCAGCGACCCCTTGTAACGTGCTTTGAGCACGTTTAGTGGATATTGCGCTATTTAAAAGCTCGTTTTTGTTGTTGTTTTCTTTTGTTTTGTTTTTTTGGTTACGTGTATTGCTATTGGGTCAGTGACCCTTTGTAACGCCCTTTGAGCACGTTTAGTGGATATTATTGCGCTATTTTAAAGCTCGTTTTTTTTTCGTTTTTTTTTTGTTTTGTTATTTTTTGTTTGTTTTTGTTTTGTTTTTCTTTTTTGAAATGTTAAATCTTATTCTGTCTAAAATGAAGAATTGTGTTTTGTCGGTGGACGGGACCTGAATGCTGTTTCCCGTCTACATGCTTGGTGGTTAACCACAACCTTTTGAATTTCATATCCGGTTTACCTCTGTGTGTCGGAATCGGAATCGCATTCAAATCATTATGAATTCTAATGAATTTTATCGCCAATATTATAATCATAATAATACCAAATACATTATAAACATGTTATCTCGCAGTGTGAATACAAATATGGAATGTTTCTAATATGTTATATTGATATTCATATACGAAAAAAACAACTTCTGCAGACATTCTGGAAAAATTCATGAGTGAGGGGGGGGGGGAAGGGAGAGATAGATAGGTAGAGAGAGAGAGAGAGAGAGAGAGAGAGAGAGAGAGAGAGAGAGATAGAGAGAGAGAGAGAGAGAGAGAGTAATTAGGAGTCAAATATCTGTTCAATGTTATACAGTTATCATATACCATTACAAAAATTGTAATTAAATGACAAATTGTCATATTTATGAATTATAAAGATCTACTACTACTACTACTATTATTATTATTATTATTATTATTATTATTATTATTATTATTATTATTATTATTATTATTATTATTATTATTATTATCATTATCATTATCATTATTATTATTATTATTATTATTATTATTATTATTATTATTATTATTATTATTATTATTATTATTATTATTATTATTATCATTATTATCATTTTATTATTATTATTATTATTATTATTATTATTATTATTATTATTAAATTATTATTATTATTATCATTATTATTATTATTATTATTATTATTATTATTTATTATTATTATTATTATTAATTATTATTATTATCATTATTATTATTATCATTAATCTTATTATTATTATTATTATTATTATTATTATTATTATATTATTATTATTATTATTATTATTTTATTATTATTATTTTATTATTATTTATTATTATTATTTTATCATTATTATTATTATTATTATTATTTTGTTATTATTATATTATTATCATTATCATTATTATTATTATATATTATTATTATTAATTATTATTATTATATTATTATTATTATTATTATTATTATTATTATTATTATCATTATCATTATTATTATTATTGTTAATATTATTAATTATTATTATTATTATTATTATTATTATTATTATTATTATTATTATTATTTTTTATTATTATTATTATTATTTTTATTATTATTATTATTTATTATTATTATCATTATCATTATCATTATCAATATTATTATTATTATTATTATTATTATTATTAATATTATTATCATTATTATTATCAAATTATTATTTTATTATTATTATTATTATTATTATTATTTTATTTTATTTTATTATTAAAATTTTTTTATTATTATTATTTTTAAAATTATTATTTTATTATTATATTATTATTTTAATTTTTAAATTTTATTATTATATTATTATTATTTAAATTTTTTTTATTATTATTTTTTTTACTATATTTTTATTATTATTTTATTTTTATTTTATTTTTATTTTTTTTATTATTAATATTATTATTATTATTTTTAAATTATTTTTAATATATAATAAATTTTTATTATTTTTATTATTATTTAAATTTTTATTATTATTATCATTTTTATTATATTATTTTTTATTATTATTATTTTTTATTATTTATTATTATATTTTTATTTTTTATTATTATTATTATTTTTTATTTTATTATTATTATTTTTATTATTTTATTATTTTATTATTATTATTTTTATTTTATATTTTTTTTTTATTTTTGTATATCTCAAATTTTCCAAAAGGGATTGGAACCGTTCACCCTCGGCCCTAGATGTGTATTCTAGTTGATATACCTAATTTTTTATTCTTAAACGGTGTGTGGTTTGTGTGTTTGTTTGTTGGGGGGCTTGTGATTTTCAAAAAGGGGGTTGCATTTATATATAATATATTAATATATATTATATATATAAAAATATATATATATTTCTGTGCCAACGAAGCAAAGGGCATTCACACACACAAAAACACCAGCAACAAAGCTAGAACATTAATAGAAAAAATAAAAAAATTATGAAAAAAAAAGAAAAGGTGAATAATATTCAGAAAAAACACCGGTCTGTTTGTTTACAACGGGTCGTTTCAGTATGACAAGATAACTGGCAACTATTCTTCTGTATTTCTGAAGTCTTTCGTAACAGGAACCGATATTATCTTATTGTCAAAAGAAAAGAATAAAAATAAAAGAAAGATTTTAAAAAAAAGAAAAGAAAAGACCGCTACATGACGTCATTGCAATCTTTTAAAATACTTTTTTTTTTTGTACAGTTTAGAGTGGGGGTGTTG
>NC_088373.1:16711530-16719947 GCF_034508935.2 Berghia stephanieae | reverse complement strand
AGGTTTTAAAGAGTTTATTGATGAATTTGTCTGTCTCTCTTATCTTTGTTGATGTTCTTTTGACTAGGTTACGGTTATGTGGTCTAGTGGTATGACACTCGCTTTCGGATCGGAAGGTCCTGGGTTCGAGCCTCGCTCGGCGCATAGTTGAGTCCTTGGAGAAGGCTCTTTACTCACATTCTCTCACCGTACTCAGGTGTAAAATGAGTACCTAGCCGTTAACAGCGTTGTCTCTGTCCCAAAAATTTGTAATATCGCCTGACAGGCGTCATGTCTAGTCCTACATGTTATGTGTTGCTGTTGGCCAGGGACCCGTTGTAAAGCGCTTTGAGCACGTTTAGTGGATATTGCGCTATATAAAAGCTCAAGTTTTTTGGGGGTTTTTTTAGGTCTGGGCCGGACCAGCATTTCTCAGTACCAAGAGTTTACTGATGATGATGACCTTACTAAGGATAGGGCATATGTATTAATCACCGGTGACTTCAATCAACCAGATGTTGATTGGGTAAATGAGACAGCCTCAGGCAACAAAGCATTAGAATTCTTAGAGTTCTATAGAGACTCTTTCCTCTATCAGCATGTTAAGTCGCCAACGCATTTTCGAGGGGATCAGAAACCAACACTCATAGACCTAGTTTTATCATCTGAAGAGAGCATGGTGAAAAATTTGACTCATAACGCTCCCCTTGGCAAAAGTCATCATCATGTTTTAGCTTTTAACTTTGTGTGTAGCACAAAAATTGAAGTAAAGAAAGAAAGACGGTATAACTACAAAAAAAGCTGACTTTGATAAACTGAGAAAGTGTGTGAATGACAGCAATTTACTTGCCAAAATTCAGGATAAGGATGCAAATGATACATGGAACTGCATCAAAAAGACTGTAGAAACTGCAACTGAGGAATGTATTCCTAAAAGTGGATCAGGGCCTGCAGGCAAACGCAAGACACCTGTCTGGTGGAGTGAGATGGCTATGTCTAAGTTACGTAATAAGAAACAGACATACAAGAAATACTTGGGAACACTAGACCAGAGAGACTGGCTAGCCTACACAAGAGCCAGGAACCAAGCAAAAGCGGCGTGCTGGAAAGCAGTTCTAGACTATGAAAAGTCTATAGCGCAAGATGCGAAAAATAATCCAAAGGCATTCTTCTCCTATGCTAAGAGTAAGATGAAAGTGCAAGAAGGCCTAGCCGATCTCAAGGACAGTGACGGTAAACTTGTGTCAGCTGACAAAGATAAGGCAAACCTCCTCAATACATTTTTCTGTAGTGTATTCACAAACGAGAGAGTGGGGGATATTCCTGATTGTGAAAAATCTGAAGTTGACTCTTCTCTTAGTGACATTATATTCACTTGTAAAGATGTGTGGAATAAGCTTAAAAATTTAGGCTCCTTGAAATCCTCTGGCCCTGATGGGATACACCCATGTGTACTAAAAGAACTGGCAGAACAGCTAGCAGAACCCTTAGCAGAGTTGTTCAACAAGTCACTTAGGGAAGGGAAGCTGCCTAGCATCTGGAAAGATGCAAATGTAACTCCACTTTTTAAAAAGGGTGAGAAGAGCAAAGCAAGTAACTATCGTCCGGTATCATTAACGTGTGTGATTTGCAAAATAATGGAATCCGTGATTAGGGACAAAGTAGTCAAATACTTAATGGAACAAAAGTTGCTGTCTGAGTATCAACACGGTTTTATATCAAAACGCTCATGTACCACTAATTTGTTAGCTGCTCTCGACTCTTGGACTAGGTATTTGGACAGTGGCATACCTGTCGATGCAGTGTACCTTGATTTCACCAAAGCATTTGACAGTGTTCCACATCAACGCCTTATTAAGAAACTTGGATCATATGGCATCAGTTCATGTTTGCTAGCTTGGATCTCAGATTTCCTGATTGGGAGAAGACAGCGTGTTAGGGTGAACGGCAGTTTTTCGGACTGGGCACCAGTATCGAGTGGTGTTCCGCAGGAAGCTGCCTTGGTCCAGTTTGTGTTTGTAATATTTATTAACGATCTTCCAGACGTTGTGGACTCTCTGTGCCAAATGTATGCAGATGACACTAAGGTGTTCTCTAGAGTAGACAAGGAAGAGTTCATAACTCAGCTCCAAAGTGATCTTGACAGCTTGGTACAGTGGGCTGATAAATGGCAGCTTAGGTTTAATGCAGACAAGTGCCATGTCTTGCACTTGGGATATAGAAACCCGCACCATCAGTACACAATGAGAAATCATGACTCTAGCGAGACTGTCATACTTCAGCCTACTGAAGAGGAAAAAGATTTAGGTGTGTTAGTAGATCAGGAACTGAAGTTCTCTAAGCACATAGAAACCCAAGTAAATAAAGCAAACAGAATCGTTGGCCTCATTAGGAGGTCGTTCACTCATCTTGATAGAGATAACATGAGACAATTGTTCACTGCACTTGTACGTCCCCACTTGGAATTTGGCAATGTAGCATGGGCACCACGACTACAGAAAAACAAAGACCTCATAGAAAGTGTTCTAAGACGCGCAACTCGGGTCATTCCGGGATTCAAAGATCTAGAATACACAGAAAGACTGAAAAAGATTAGAATACCTAGCATGCAGTATAGGAGAGACAGAGGAACCTAATTGAAGCGTACAAATACACACATAATTTATACTATGTTAGCACAAGCCCTCTAAATCTTGATTCCACCAGCACCACCAGAGGACACAGATTCAAACTCTCCAAAGAAAGGTGTTCTCTAAACCTTAGGCAGAACTTTTTCTCAGTTAGGGTAGTCGACAAATGGAACCGCCTGCCTGCAAGTTGTCGACGCCCCTTCATTGCAGGCATTCAAGTGCCGTCTTGATGCTCATGTTGAAACAGTAAAATACTGTTTGTAAAGTTAAATTCAGACACCTCCTTCCACTATGTGGCATGCCCAGTTTTGAGAGACTTGAATTATATACGTTCAAGAATGCACAAGAGCAGATAAAAGGCTGTAAAAGCCTACATAAATCTGGACTTATATCATATCATATCATATCATGAAAGCTCAGAATCGCTGTTACTGGTAATCCCCATAATCACCCTACGGAGTGCAAGAGTAACTACCTGTCATCTGCTTAAAATCAACAAATCTTTCTGGTTCAGCGGTGTTGGCTTTATCAGGCTTCCTTCCACATGCTGGAAAGTTAGGCCTAAAATCCCTTATATCCTTTTCTAGCCAATTCAAAAAGCCTGAAACTTATTATTTGTGACCCATTGCCTCAAAACAGTATTATGCTGGGGTGGTCTCGATTCTCGATACCGAAAATTAATTAAAACCTATTTCACAAAGCCAGAAATCTGAGCTAAGCCGAAAATCTTGCACCCATGACTTCTTCGCAGTGAGACAGGGCTAATGTCACTTTTTAAAAAAATGATTAAAATTGAGATTTTATTATATATAGCAATATCCACCAAGCGTTCTCCAAGCGATTTACAAAGGATCTCTGACCAAAAGCAACACCTTACAATTTTTTTTCCAACAGACACAATGCTGTAAAAGGCCAGGTACTCATTTTAAACCTGAGTACGGTGAGAGAATGTGAGTAAAGGGCCTATTCCAAGAACCCAACTTACGCCACAAGTGATCTCAAACCCAGAACCTTCTAGTCCAAAGGCGAGTGTCATACCACAAGACCACATGGTCGCATAAATACACTTACGGAATACTTTACAAGAAACTCACCACAGCAATCTCTCTCTTTACAAGAGATGGTGTCATACGGTGATCCAGGACACCTCTGTCCACAGAAATTAGGAGCAGGGTTATCACAACGACGGATACGTGACCTCAATCCATCGCCACAAGACTGGCTACAAGATGACCATGTGTTCCAAGGGCTCCAGTTACCATCCTCTGTCATGTGGATAGGGTAAGTTTAATATAAAATACTAACAATAACGATGATGATGATGATGATGATGATGATGATGATGATGATGATGATGATGATGATGGTGGTGGTGGTGGTAACAAAGATGAATATGATGTAACATGATGATGATGATGATGTTGCTAAAATATATATAATAATATAATAATAATAATAATAATAATAATAATAATAATAATAATAATAATAATAATAATAATAATAATAATAATAATAATAATAATAAATAATAATAATAATAATAATAATAATAATAATAATAATAATAATAAGTCAAAATAATAATAATAATAATAATAATAATAATAATAATAATAATAATAATAATAATAATAATAAATAATAATAAAAATAATAATATAATAATAATAATAATAATAATAATAGTCAAAAGATTAATAATAATAATAATAATAATAATAATAATAATAATAATAATAATAATAATAATAATAATAATAATAATAATAATAATAATAGTCAAAAGATTAATAATATAATAATAATAATAATAATAATAATAATAATAATAATAATAATAATAATAATAATAATAATAATAATAATAATAATAATAATAATAGGCCTAATAATATAATAATAATAATAATAATAATAATAATAATAATAATAATAATAATAATAATAATAATAATAATAATAATAATGAAGACAATCTGACGATCACACGTGGCCTAAAATGAAATTTCAACAAAAAATCGCCATTTCAGCATTCAAAGAGACTAATGATTAAAACACCAAACTATGTCTATTTATTATCATAGTTGAAAAGTCCAATGCCAACATTTTGCATGGTTCGAAAGTTTTGCTCATAGTCATAGTCATGGTAACAATGAGATCATGCACAAGTATGCGCTCAAGGACTCATTTAAACATTAGAGAAAAGTCCATACGTACATAAATGATAGCGGCAAGCCATCCATCTTTTCTTAAATTATCAATATTACAAACAAATGGGTCACGAAAAAAAAAAAAAAGAGAATAAAGGATTTTTAAAAAAAAAAAAAAGGGGGGGGGGGAAGGGAGCGAATCATGGGGAACGACTGGATTTTTTCTTGTTAGGTGATTCTGTATTGCTTATTTCCCTTGGTCTTGGTATTAAATTTATCAGCAAAATTATCTACTACCATTACCACTTATTAATATTATCTTTTAGTTTAGATATATTATTTATTAAAAGCCTATCATTTAATCGTGTTTTTGTGTGAGGCAACAGAATAATCACTTCTAATTTAAGTAAACATAATTTTTATTATCGTTGTGAACTGAGGTCAAGCGCAAAACACGCGGCGCGGTCCGACCACCATTGGTTAAATTAAATGATTTTTTCCTATCAAATCTTTTCTACTTAAAAAAATCCAAACGTACAAAATCGTACTTGTGTGGGTAGATATGCTTTATCTGTATATCTGAACCGATTTCTATCATAATAACACACAAAATTATAATCTTTACACTTACGGCTTACCAGTCAAAAGAGCCGCGTGTTGCAGTGTTGGGTTATCCGATTGCTTTTATTTGATCGACACTCTCGCCAAACCAGAATAATTATTCGAGCAACATGCTCGAGCTGCAAGCTGTAAAACCAATCTCTGGAATCATTTCAGATGATACTTATTCATTTTTTAAATCGGCTAAATCAGAAGGAAACTTTATTCCATCTTCTTATTTTTATTTTATTAATTTATTTATTTTGGACAAAACATATTATTAAGACAAATTATAATAGAAAAGCGTTTCTCTGTGGCAAATTTTCACCAGGCATGTATGTGACGGAAGAAGATCCAACCCGACATCGACTCCTTGAAACGGGAGGAGAAGCACGCTCACTTCATCAGTGGGATCTTGCCATCTGTCCAACATGTACCCGTTGTGATCAAGAGCTCGAAACCGCATATATTCTAGTTGAACGGTGCGGTGTGACGAAACTTCCGGGCGGGTTTGCGACGGTACATGAGTGCGTTAATGACGTTGCATCCTGGACAGATCATCATAAAATATAAAAGCTCAAAAACTTTTGGTGTGTGCAAAAATTAGAAGCTGCTACCGCAGACAGTAACTGCTTGATGACGTCACCCACTCGTTTATCCGCTTGATTACCTGCTCGTGTATATAAGATTCGACGAACACCCGCTCGAACTGTTCTTTACCCGTCCGACCAGGATGCTGCATGCCAAGGGAATAACAACCTGACTCCGCGAGATTAGATTATTTACTAGTTAATTCCCTTGATGCGAAAGTTTACAGGCTCATAAAGAAAAATAACTGCGAGAAAAGTGCTAGAGATTTATTTCTTGATGTGGTTGTGTACCCTCATCAAATATAACCACGGACAAAGAAGGAGTCAAGTTCGTATAAAACAAGTTGTATTCTGGCAAATTAAAAAAAAAAATGCATTGAAAATTATCTGACAAAATTGCGGTCTGACAATGTTATCAGTTCGTTACTTTTTCCAGTAGGCCTATACTTCTTTTTGAGAAAAACGAAATAATTTTGTTCGGTAGTGTAGGCCCTCTAAACAAAATAACAACAAGGCCCAAAACACCAAGGTCGACCACTTAAAGACCAAATCTTGGGGCATTTGTATTTGATACGTTTCCTCTATAGGCGTAGGTTACATACGCCAGTTGGCCACTTCGTAGCACATAAAAATGTATGACTTGTGTCGAGATTATGTGACATATTGAGGACAGTAGATATAATGTCTGGATACTGACAAATACTAATATACCGACGTGGCTAATAATAATAATAATAATAATAATAATAATAATAATAATAATAATAATAATAATAATAATAATAATAATAATAATAATAATAATAATAATCATAATAATAATAATAATAATAATAATAATAATAATAATAATAATAATAATAATAATAATAGGCCTAATAATAATAATAATAATAATAATAATAATAATAATAATAATAATAATAATAATAATAATAATAATAATAATAATAATAATAATAATAATAATAATAATAATAATAAAATAATAATAATAATGGTCGTTGACTATAATATTGAGGGAGAAAAAAAAAGTAACAAACAGGATTATGACGTCAATCACAATATCTAATTTATCTAAAAAATGACGTTTTTATAATCTATAGATAGTATGCGCTTGGCATAGAAGCTCATAACATTGCCATCCGGAAGTATAACGGGTCAACACACAAAACTGTGTGTAACCATGAACTTTTATAGTCGGGTTAATACAGTTCAGTGAGCATAACTCATAAACGCGGATGGCAAAAAAAAAAAAAAACAATAACAAAGACCTGAGTGACGTCATCTTCGAACTATCTTTACAACTCACTGCAACAACTGTTTTGGTTCCCACATTGTCTTTGTTCATCAGCAGGGCCGGGGCAAGTGTTTCCACAGAAGTTGGGGGAGGGGTTGTCACAGCGTCGTTTGCGACTGGATACGCCCTGTCCGCATGTGGCACTGCAAGGCGCCCACCTCGACCACGACGACCAATTACCGTCAACTACGTGGAGGAAAGAAAGAAAGAAACATTTAAATTTAAATATTATAATACACTTCAACAGTCGTAACGTCACTTCCCTCATAATGACGCATGGTAACTTAGTAACTGGCTCTAAACTATCGGAACAATGGCGGACGCCGTATGAAATATTTCTACGACGGGCATAAAAGCGTATCCAGAGGAAAAAACATTATAAATATGATCATGTTTTGACTGTTACAAATTCTGATCACATGACATATGAAAAGTTCTAGCCAGCATGAAGAATAAATACTACAGATTTTCTTCGTTTGGAACCAAGATGGCCGTCGTTGCTGGGCGACATGACATCAGAATATTGAATCCAGTTGTCTCAAAACGGCATTAATTAAGCTGGTGTAGCACGCCAGAATGACTCTATCGCCAAAAAGACTCTAGAGTTAAATTGGCGTACGCGAGACAGACTCTAGAGTCAAATTGGCGTACGCGAGACAGACTCTACAGTTGGCCTCGCGGACGCGAGACTGACTCTAGAGTGTGCCTCGCGTACGCCAATTTAACTCTAGAGTCTTTTTTTCTTTTTGGTAGAGTCATTCTCGCGTAGTACACCGGGATGATTAAAATGCTGAATATAGAATATATAGCCAGAAATTCAAACTTGGGTTGAGTTTGTTTTTATTATTGGGGAGAATTAATATCATAATTTTAAAAAATAATAATAAAATTTTAAAAAATGAAAAAATTGAGCTTTATATTGCGCAATATCCACTAAAGGTGCTCAAAGCGATTTATAAGGGGTCCCATGGTCAACAGCAACATTTAACATTTAGGACGGGACATGACGACGCCTGTTAGGCGATGTTACAATTTTTTTTTCGGACAGAGACGCCACTGTTAACAGGAATGTACTCATTTTACACCTGAGTACGGTGAGAGAATGTGAGTAAAGAGCCTTCCCCATGACTCAACTATGCGCCGAGCGAGCGCAAAAAAAATATTA
>NC_088373.1:16701530-16706530 GCF_034508935.2 Berghia stephanieae | reverse complement strand
ACTGATTCCACGAGGATATAGTTTCATAGCACAGCATCGAAAAACCGGTCGAGGAGGAGGGATTTTTGTTATTCATAAAGAATCCGTTAAGCTACAGAAAAACAAGACGCAATCGAATTACAAAACTTTCGAATCTCTAGATATGACATTAACATCAGAAAGGAATGAGAAGTACCATGTTGTTGTAATTTATAGACCTCCTCCATCTACAAGGAATAAACTCACACATAATCAATTCTATGATGAAATCGACACGCTCGCGTTAGAAACTAGCACAACCAGTGGTGAAATTCTTATATTGGGCGATTTTAATGTTCACATGGACGATCTAACGGATACAAAATGTTTGAAGTTAAAGGATATTTTAGATAGTCACAATTTAAGACAATATGTAAAGGACGGAACTCACAGGCGGGGCACATCTTAGACTTAATAATTTCCAGGAAAGATAACAAAATAATTGATAACGTTGACGTTTTGGATCGCACAATTTCAGATCATAACCTGATTGCTTTAAATCTAAAAATCGAATGCAAAACAACCGTCAAGAAAACGATCACATACCGGAAAACAAAATCACTAAATAAAGAAACATTTCAAGAATCCATCAGGTCTTTGGATTTACTCGCCTCTGTTAAGAGTTGTGATAATGTTCACGAAATGGTAAACACATATAATAATTCATTGAAAACTGTGTTCGATAAGCTGTGTCCATCGGTCACGAAAGAAATTATTCTTCGACCAAACACCGAGTGGTATTGCAACGAGTTACAAACACTAAAACATCAACTCAGATCTGCCGAACGGATTTGGCGTCGATCCAAATTAGAAATTCATAATCAAATTTATTTAAGACTAAAACACAAACGGAACAAATTAATTCTATCATGTAAAAAAACATACATTCAAAATAAAATAACAAGTGCCAAACGAAACTCACGTGAACTGTTCGCCACCCTGAACAAACTGATGAAGGATCATCCTTCAAATAATTTCGAGGACCCTATTGCTACCGCAAATAGTTTCTCTCTACACTTTAGAGATAAAATATCAGGTATTCGGAATAATTTGGACAAAGAAGAGACAATGAAAGCACAAATAAATGAAACTAATGCACTTCCAGCCGGAGCAGCATTCGACGAATTTGAACCCGCCACTGAAACAGAAGTACTGTCTGCGCTGAAACAATGCTCCAAAACAACCAGCCCAATAGATCCCATTCCTTCATGGCTTGTTCTTTCTTGTGCTAATATTTTGGTTCCCGTTCTTACTCATATTGTAAATGCTAGTTTGTTTATTGGTGAGGTATCTAATAATCTTAAACATGCTATTGTCACTCCCATATTAAAGAAATCTAGCCTTGACAAAGAAGACCCAAATAATTATCGACCAGTCTCGAATCTCACCCTCATGTCTAAAATAATTGAGAAAATTGTTGCTTTTAGGCTTAACACATTTTTGAATGAACACAATTTTGTTCTCTAAATTTCAGTCTGCTTATCGCCCCTTTCACAGCACTGAAACTGCTCTTCTTAAAAATCCATAATGATATCATAAATCATTTATGTCGGAAAAATGATGATGTTATTATCATACTACTCGACCTTAGTGCTGCTTTTGACACAATAGACCATACTCTTTTAATTGACAGACTTAAGACACTATACGGATTTGGGGGTACTGTCCTTGACTGGTTTTCTTCTTACCTCTCTGACAGAATTCAATCAGTGTCTGTAAATCGACAAGACTTCTCTTCTCCTTGTCCCCTATCTTTTGGTGTACCACAGGGTTCAGTTCTGGGACCCTCTTTATTCATCCTCTATATCAGACCATTAGGTGACATCATCTCAAAATATTTTATTAAGTACCATTTTTACGCAGACGACACCCAATTACTGTTTCCCATTAATATCGACAATCATCTCAATGTTATAACGGATATAGAAAATTGTATCTCTGAGATTAGTGACTGGATGTGTTGCAACAAACTCAGGTTAAATGAAAATAAAACAGAGGTGTTGCAAATTACAAGACGGGGCCTCGTGGACCTTTCCACGCTTAACCTGAATCTTTCTGATTATGTAATTCCCATCACTAAAGAACCTGTGAGAAACTTAGGAGTTTTATTCGATACCAAATTAAACATGTCTGCCCATGTCACTAATGTAACTAGATCCTGCAATCTTTACCTTAGATCTATTGGTGCTATTAGAAGGCTTCTTGATATTGATACTACTAAACTTCTTGTGGTCTCTTTGATTCTTACCCGCCTTGATTATTGCAATAGCTTGCTCTATGGTTGTGATAATAATGTCATTAATCGACTCCAAAAGATACAGAACAAAGCAGCTCGATTGGTAACGTTATCTAAAAAGCGCGAGCATATAACACCGATTTTGGAGGACCTACACTGGCTACCTGTAAAGTTTAGGATTGAATTTAAAATACTCACCCATGTTTTCAATTGCTTAAACAATTCCGCTCCTGTTTACCTTCAGGAACTTATCCACCTTTATGAACCCAGTCGAAATTTAAGATCTGCTAATTTAAATATCCTAAGGGAACCCCCAAAATCGTTAGTTTTTCATGAGAAATCCTTTGACCACCATGCCCCCCGACTGTGGAAACTCCATCAATATTGAAACTAAAAATAGTGAAAATCCACTTATCTTTAGAAAACGGTTAAAAACTGAGCTTTTCTGTAGGGCATATAATTTGGACTCTTAGTATGTATTTTATTATAATATATTATGTTATCATCGAATTTGTGTGGTTTTAACATGCCAGTTCTATATTTGTATATCATACATGATGTGTTGTTTAAAAGCGCCAGTGAGCAATTCCAAATTGGAACTAGGCGCTATATAAGTTCATTATATTATGATCCAAACAAACCGTGGTATTGAATTCTTTACCTTTGCAGCCATTCTTGCATTTGTCTGTGAACATGTTGTAGATGTCCTTAAGCATCTGTGTCATTTGTACAACAGTCTGTTTGAAAGGATACTTGTCATTGATGCAGCACACACCTGGTTCTTTGCACGATTCTGTAGGGGGGAAGGGGGGGAGGGATAAGTGCCGGAGAGAAAGGGGGTGGGTGGAGATGAGTATACCAAATCATATTTCAAATAATATGCAAAAGAGCAAATTGAGTTTCCGATAGCTTAATAATTGGTTGAGCAATGGACAAACAAGGAGAAGGGTGTTATTAGGATTCAATAGTCTGATATGTCACGTCCGCCCAGAAACGAGCTGCTTGGTTCTAAACAATCGGTACTTTTTATTCTTCATGCTGGCTAGAACTTATTCACATGTCTTATGATCAGAATGTATAAAAGTCAAAACATGATCAGATTTATAATGTTTTTCTCCTCTGGATTCACTTTTATGCTCGTCGGAGAAGTATTTCATAAGGGCGTCCGCCATTATTTCGATAGTATAGAACCAGTTACTAAGTTACAATGCGCCATTACGAGGGAAGTGACGTCACGACTTTTGAACCCTATTTCTTTCTCAGTCAAGATTTTTGTTATCTGACCTTCGGCCCAACATGAGCAGGGGGGGGGGGGGGGGGGGGGGGGGGGGACTTGGGGGGGGGGGGGGGGGGGGGGGGGGAGGGGGGGGGGGGGGGGGGGGGGGGGGGGGGGGGGGGGGGGGGGGGGGGGGGGGGGGGGGGGGGGGGGGGGGGGGGGGGGGGGCCTGATAGAAAGTACTTGTGAAAAACCCACGTCACCCAAATGACAAATTTTGGAAGAAAAGACACTGTCAAAAAAATCAGGAAGGCTCTTTTTCCCAAAGGGCTTCCCCGGGTTTTACTTTGAACAAGTTATGAAATAAATTTCAAATACCCAACAAACGTCTTTAAAAAAAGAGACGAACAGGGAAAAATAAAGAAAAAAAACATATTTATTGACAAAGCTTTCAAAAAAAAAAAATTTTAAAAATTTAAGAAAACCAAATTATCATCTATTTTTAAAAATTTTTTTTTTTCACCAAATTAATGATAAATCCGAACTTCAAAATAAAAATTAAATTAAATTTTAAAAAAAACCCCATTAAACGAAATTTTTTTTGGGTTTAAATTTTTGACAGCTTATTCCAGACTAAAAAAGACACAAGAGAAAAAAAAAAAAAAATTTCCAAAAAAAAAAACCTACCGGGTTTTGGTGAAACCCAAAAAGCTGAGGACTTTTGGACCTCACTTGCCCATTTTTTCATTTCCAAGATTTTCGTTGTTGGAGGACTTTGGGGTAGTCCTTTGGGTCGTGCTGTAAATTTGGAGGGGTTGGTGTGGTAAAAAAAAAAAAAAGAAACGTAAATTTAAGAGATCAATAAATTTTTTTTTTTTTTTTTCAAATTACCCACCATCTCCAAAACGCTTTTATACCGGGATGACGTGGGGGGCAAAAATTTAATTTTATTGACGAAAACATGAAAATTGGGGTTAGTTTTTGAATTTTCTGTTTTGGAAGATGACAATTTCTCACAACCAAAAGCTCAAAAAATTGCATTTACATCAATTTAAATCCAAAATCATTTTTCGTGGTCCAATTCATCCGACATAATCCCTTCAAGCGAAGGGTCCATAAATAACAATACTTGGAGAGCAGCTTCAGCTTTGGGAAAAAAGACCAGGGAAAGAAAATACGTTTCGGCTGGGTTGGGGGGGGGGGGGGAACGACAGTTTGTTTGAGGGGTATTAGCAAATGTGCAAAGCTCATACCCCGCTCTTTGCACGATGATGGGGAGGGAAGAAATCGCCTTTTTAACACAAATAAAGGAGAAGGTCAAAACCAAAAAACCATCACCCCTCAAATGTGGGGGTGGAAAGGATGGGGGGGCCACATGTTGAAGAAGACCAGGGGGGAAAAATTTAAACTCCCGTCCCCGCCTGAAACCCCAAGGGACCAAAAAGGGGGACTCCGAAAAAGACATGGGGACCTCCCTTTAAAGAACTGACGATGGGGGCCTAATTTTGGGGGGTTACCAAAGATGGGAAG
>NC_088373.1:16687734-16701430 GCF_034508935.2 Berghia stephanieae | reverse complement strand
AATTATTTTATATTATTTTTATTATTATTAATTATTATTATTAAAAAATATTTTATTATTTTATTAAAAATTTTTAAAATTATTATTTTTATTATTTTTTATTTTTTCATCATTATTATTAAATTACTATTTTTAAATTTTTAAAATTAAAATTTTTATTTATTATTTATTATCATTTTATATTATTTTAATTATTAAATATTATTATTTTTTATTATTTTATTATTATCATTAATTATTATTATTATTATTATTATTATTATTATTATTATTATTATTATTATTATTATTATTATGTAATATCTCAAAATTTTCCACAAGTGGATATGGAACCAGTTCATCCTCGGCCCTAGATGTGTATATCTAGTTGATCATATCACTAATTTTTATATTCTTCAACAGAGTGTGTGCGCTTGTGTGTTTGTACGTGTGCTTGTGTGTGGCTGTGTGCATTTTCAAAGGGTGTTGCATTAATTATATATAATATAATATTATATATATATATATAATAATATAAATTTTTTCTGTGCCAAACGAAGCAAGGACATTCACACACACAAATACACACACACGCACACATAAGACTAAGAACATTAATAGAAAAGATAAGAAATTATGAATAAAAAAGAAAATGGTGAATAATATTACAGAAGAAAACAACCGTGTCTGTTCTGTTGACAATCGGGGTCGTTTCAGTATGACAATAACGGGAAAAATATTTTTTCTGTATTTCTGAAGTCTTTCGTAACAGGAACCGATATTATCTTATTGTCAAAAGAAAAGAATAAAAATAAAAGAAAGATTTTAAAAAAAAGAAAAGAAAAGACCGCTACATGACGTCATTGCAATCTTTAAAAATACATTTTTTTTAATGTACAGATTTAGAGCTGGGCGGGTGTAAACAAGCTGATTTTGAATACGATTACCCGAGATATAATCGAATACTACCACCACAGGTGTTAACATAATTTATGCTGATGGAGCGGATTCTGACAAAAGACCATAATATTTCATTGACTGAAATCACACAATGTAAATTGAACGGAGATAAGCGAATAAAAAATGGAAATAAAGAAAGAAATGTGAGACTGTTTTGCAACAGACAAGATAATATGATAATAGATATCCAATCGCTAAGTGATATGAGACCGTTCAAACACCTGATGAACTCTTTTATGTCATGTTTGAATGCGTATAGAGGACAAATATTCGTCTGGCTGGATATGACAATAATTATAGAGATATCGATAGCGGATGGGCCAAGTAAACAAACATCTGGCTATTAGACAACGTCACTTCAGGACACAGAAAAAAAAATTGCCAAATATTTAGTCTTCTTTCTCTTTCGTTCCTTTGATCAACCACCCCCGTCTCTCTCTCTCTCTCTCTCTCTCTCTCTCTCTCTCTCTCTCTCTCTCTCACACACACTTTCTTGTTTTCTCTTTTTACGATCAGTCAGACTATTGATAGAATGAAATTAACGTCACTCAGCTCTTTGGTATTGTTTTTAGTCAGCGACTTGTTTTTTGAGAGTAGTTCTCACTTAATTGCATTTTTTAACTTTCTTGTTTTGTCTGGCACTGTTTTATATACACTTGTTCAGGTTTACACATGGACACAGTGGCTGATTCATGCATAGCGGGTGCGCGTGTAAATCTGCCGTTTTATTGAAGAACACAGTATATGTGCTTTTTGGTTACCATTTCATATACTGTGTTTTTTTAAACCGGCAGACATATAGCCACGATTTTAACCAATCTTTTTATGCATCTTCACAAGAGCATGCTTTCATAGAATCCCCGTGCACACCAACACACCCATAATACACACACGTTAACAAACAAACAAACACACACACAAAGTGCAAATTACACGTATAAAAGCACAATATATAATAACTATCTTTTCATTGGCTTTGAAATAAGCCGTAATTCAAATAAATGTTAAAATCAAATAGCACGCTTGATTATACATCTGTCTCTAATGTCCTGTACAGCAAATTTTGACAAAAAGAACTCAGTTACACATTCTATAGACATTCATACTCACAAACTTGTATTTATACAAACACACACAAACACACATTTATGACACACACACACACACACACACGCACGCACACACAGCGATCTACAATTATGTATAATTTAATCCAAAACCACCGATTTCTGTCGTTCTAGTTAGAAGAAATTATCTGTGTTCAACACCGACCGTGTACAGAACTTCGCGGTTTATCGGAGTCACGGAAGAGGGCGTTCTTTGAACACGTGAATAATAATAAAAAAAAAAGAATAAAGAATAAAGAATATCATATGAATAATGATATTATCCCAGCAAGCCATTTCAATGACGGAATCTGGATACACAAAAAACAAAAAAAAACAAAAACAAATAAAAGAACGTGTCCCTCGTCTTGGTTTTGTTCCTTACGGTTTTTATTATTATTTTTATTATTATTATTTTTGTTCCTTCCGATTTTGTTTTCAAAGCGATTTCCGGCCCGGCTCGTCATGCGCTGCACGAATTTATGCATACTGATAATGTAACACTCGCTACCGACTCCTCTCTACTAATCTTGTCTTCAACACCAGCCCGCACCCCCCCCCCCCCCACCTCCCCCCTGGCCCTTCCTCCATCCCCATCACATTGTTGTTGTTGTTGTTGTTGTTGTTGTCATTATCGTCGTTGTTATTGGATATACTGTTGTTGTAGCTTTTGTTATTGTTGTCATTGTAATATCCAATTTCCTCAAAATCAAATATTATGGTGGTAAGCTCTTTAGCAATGGAATTCTTAAAATTATCAATTGAATAAGAATTTTTTGTCTCAAACTTTAGAGCATTCCAAATTGTTACAGTCGTTTGTAGATTATTTTTTCCTTTTAGACGAATTGCATTTCCTACATGTACGAGTATTTTAAACTTATCTCCCCTAGTGTTTGTAACACGTAAATAATTTAAAAAAATAGTTTCTATAATGTAAGAACCATGCACGATTCCATATAAATATGTATAAGATTACCTCTTATTCTCCGATACTTTAATGAAGGCAAATTTAGATAATTTAATAATAATAATTTCTAAATAGGATAGCAGATGTCGAATGTCAGGTAAAATTCTCGTAGCGCGTCTTTGTACGTTCACATTGTTTACAGACTGTCGCTTAAATAAGTGACTCCATATACTATTTCCATACTCTGGACAATGTCTTAGGCATGACAGGCGTAGAAAGTTGGACAAACGTTTTTAAATCACTATAGCAAAAGCGTCTGTATGTAATTCCCACAAGCTTGTTCGCTCTTTTTATACAATCACATGTACGAGTATGTCCACTTTATCATCAAAGAGGATCCCCCCCAAGTCCCTTTCTGAGCATGGAGTTGGCATAACAGTCATATGTGACCCTTCGCCTCAAAACGGTATTAAGTCGGGATAGTTAAGATGTTGAAAATTGAATTTATAGCCAGAAATATCAGACTTGTGTTGAGTTTGTCTGATTTATTGAGGAGAATGGATACCATATTTGTAGTGTTAATGCCAATAATATATATTTTTGACCAGTTTTAACATTAAATTCGGCTTTTAAGCATTTGGTTCGTTCCGACATAATACCGTTTTGAGACGATGGGTCACATATTATCGTCACATTATTCTTCATTCATTTCTTCGCCTTCCACCGAACACCAATATTCATATTTTTTTTTCCCATCATTGAGTCCCAAGCCCTGCTTTTCCCCCGTGGTCTAGTGGTATGACACTCGCTTTCTGATCGGAAGGTCCTGGGTTCGAGCCTCGCTCGGAGCATAGTCGAGTCTTTGGTGGAAAAGGCTCTTTATTCAAATTCCCTCAGCGATCCAAAAGCGAGTGTCATACCAAAAGACCACATACACATAGCCGCATCTTGTCAAAAACTCTCAAACCTGGGACCTCAGGAATTCTTCAGGGAAATCCAAGGTTTGAGAACTTTTTAACAAAATGTGACCCATCGTCTTATCGAAGAAACGGATTATTTATGTCGGGATAGCGGATAAAACCAAACAACCATGATGCTGCTGTAAAAGTATCGACATTGTATATGTTAATGTATACTGAGTAATAAGTATTATATGTATTGACTATGTATGATAGCATCTACAGAATATGGTATATCCATTCTCTCCTCATTAACACGAAACATACAAACTCAAACACACAGTCTGACTATTTGCTTTGGCTATATAATTCATATTATTCAATATTACGCATAATTCAATTTCAACATTAATCCCGACTTAATACCGTTTTGAGGCGAAGGGTCACAAATGAGGATCGTTTTAATTGATCGCAACGTACCTAGGCATCGATCACATGATGTGTTGCGGGACAACGATTGGACATTTCTCAATGTATCTAAACACGCTGCCTTGTGAAAGTTGTAAACATACCCATGAGTCGTGCTGAGCAAAATGACCAATTGTTGGATATTTCTTAAACTGTGAACACTTTTCACGATGTCGGCCATTTTGAGCACACTTTGCAATGTGACGAATGACCTCGAGCACATGGAAATGTAATATAGATAGAACGAAGATGACGTCACACAGGCCTTTGTTATTGTTTTTTGCCATCCGCGTTTATAAGTTGTTCTCACTAAACTGTATTAACCAGACTATAAAAGTTCATGGTTACACAGCGTTTTGTGTGTTGGTCCGTTATACTTCCGGATGGCAATGTTGTGAACTCCTTGGCCAAGCGCATTCTATCTATAGATCATGCCCATTTGTGTTATTTTTTTTCTTCTCACAAATCTATTCTATTCATGAGTCAGTATCAAGATACGTTGAAATATTGGCATTAAATTTCACTTTATTTTTGTAGTCCTTCAAAGCCAGAAGGCTCATGGAGCAAGAGTTTATCTATGTTTCTATAGATAGTATGCGCTTGGCTAAGAAGCTCATAATATTGCCATCCGGAAGTATAACGGACCAACACACAAAACTGTGTGTATCCATGAACGTTTATAGTCGGGTTAATACAGTTCAGTGAGCATTACTCATAAACGCGGATGGCAAAAAACAATAACAAAGACCTGAGTGACGTCATCTTCGAACTATCTACAGTGTTATAGATGGAACGAGTTTAACGTCACTCAGTTCTTTGTTATTGTTTATAGATAGACAGCCATTGTAATGATTAGTAGTTCTCACTCAATCATATTTAAACAAACAAAAAAATCAGAATTCACACGATAGCGTTATAGATGGAACGAATTTAACGTCACTCAGCTTTTTGTTGTTGTTTATAGGCAGCCATTTTAATGATTAGTAGTTATCACTAAATCATATAATTAAAAACAAAAAAGAAAACAGAATTCACACTTTTAAGGTTACACATAGTTTTGTGTGTATAAATACGTTTATATAAGCCTGGCGGATGGTGTCAGTATTTCACTTAAACGCATAGCATCAGTATTCAAAGATTTGTAGAGGGGTCACAACTCTATCGAACGAATATTTATTCAAGAGGCGATGCTATGGGTCAATCATGATTTTTACCTATTTTCCTATAGTTTAACATCAGTGTGAAGTCATGCGTGACGTTCGATCAAATTGGTAGGGGGACGGGGCGAGGGGGGGGGGGGGGGGTGATCTTATTGGCTGTAGTGAAATAGTCTATTCCACAACGATAGATAAGGCATTCTCTATTTCCCTAAAAATGGTGGCTGTTTACATTGTCTGTGTGAGTAAACAAGCCCATGAATGCTTACAAATATGAATAAAATCTAATGAATTCAATATTTAAATAGAATATTTCATTCGGCGCTATTTATTCTATTATATATATATATATATATATATATATATATATATATATATATATAATATATACATACATACATACATACATACATACATACATACATACATACATACATACATACTACATACAAACACACACAAAACACGCATACACAAACAAACATACACACGTACACACAAACACACAGACACACACACACATCTGAGCATTTTTGAGCATTTATATAGCGCAATATCCACTATACGGCCTTACAAAGGGTCCCGAGCCAAAAGCATCAGTTAACATGTAGAAAGGAAATAGCACCTGTTAGGAGATATCATAATTTTTCTTCCAACAGAGACAAATTTGTTAACGGTCATGTGATCTCATTTTACTCCCGAGCACGATGAGAGAATGTAAGTAAAGAGCCTTTTCCAAGGACTCAACTATGCGCCGCCTAGACCGCGACTCGAACCCAGGACCTTTCGAATATGCAGCAATTGACTACTAGTGACCCCTTGTAAAACGAGTTGAGCAGATTCATAGGATATTGCTCTATGTGATAATCTCAAGTATTATATAAGTTTGAAAATTTTAAGACCTTCAGAATACATTTCGGAACAGACATTTTGCTTGTTTCAAAAAGCAAAAAAAAAAAAAAAAAAAAAAAGCAACAAAACGAATACACACACAAACAACCCTCCCCCCACCCTCCCCCCCCCCCCCCCCCCCAAGAAAAAAAAAACAAACAAAAAACAAAACAAAACAACAAAACAAAACAGGAAAGAGAAATCGTTGACCTCTGAAAAGCATTTATCTATCCAATTTTATGTATTTTTATTTTGTTTGTGTCTTGAATAGCGATTCGTATCCATTGAAATTCTTCTCCTTTAGCCGTTGACAAAACGCATATATTTTATTTTCTATTTTTTATTATGGGTGAAATTTTCTTCGTTCTAATATTGATGCTATGCGTTTAGGTAAAATACTCACAACATCCATCATCCATATTAACATCACTAACACACAAAACTGTTTGTAATCTTTAACGCGTTTTTAGTCTGATTCATAGATAATATAGTGAAAACGAATCACTAGCAAGCTGTCTAAAAAATAATAACACAGCTGAGTGACGTTAAGTTCATTCCTTCTATTGATGAATTATAAGATGGCGCCCACACCGTTAACTAAACATTCTTAAAATTAACACTGCAAAGTAATTTCGGTATTAGGAACCTTTAACGAGTTACCTGTCATTGTCATTCATTGAAATTTAGAGTTTAAAAAACCCCAAAAGAACAAACAAAAAACATACGCTTTCATAAAGCGCAATATCCACTAAACGTGCTCAAAGCGCTTTACTAAGGGTCCCTGATCAACAGCAACACGTAACATATAGAACGACACATGACGCCTGTTAGGCGATATTATTACATTTTTTTTTGTCGGACAGAAACAAAGCTGTTAACGGCCGGGTACTCATTTTACACCTGAGTACGATGAGAGAATGTGCGTAAAGAGTCTTTTTTTCCAATGACTCAACTATGCGCCGAGCGAGGTAGAGCTCGAACCCAGGACCTTCCGATCCGAAAGCGAATGTCACACCACGGTAGCCCCTGAAGCCGGTGAACTTAAAATACTAACGAAAGAGTGAAAATGGAGAGTCTTCTTATGTTCCCATACGAAGCCTCTCCATTTTCACTCTTTCGTTAGTATTTTACCACTAGACCGCACAACAAAGTACCTAAAAAGATTAATATTTTTAAAACAGACGTTTTGTCAGTAGATACACGGCTTTGTCGTGTGTCCGGGGTGTCGTTCAAAAGTAATAATTTTCACTGCGGTAGTTTTGGTGTGCTGTGTTTATTTCTTTTTGTTGTTGTTGTTGTTGTAGTTGTAGACGAAGGGGGAAAGGATTTGAAGTAAAAGGGAAAGAGGGTTGGGGGGGGGGGGGGGGAGAAGAAGGCATATTAGGGGGATTATATAGCTTAAGAGTACAATAGACAATTTATTTATTTCAATATTTGCCAGACATGTTATATTTAGGTAGACAGTTCAGCCGGTCATAAGTATCTATGCGGCCTTACTCTGGAACACAAACAAACAGACTCAAACATGTTTTTAAAATTTTGGCCAGAAAAATCGTCCTTCATATAATAATGTAATATCGATTAAAATTATAATCATATTAATGGCGAAAGCTCTCAAACTTCGGAAATTGAGTTTGAGTTTTTGCAAAAAAACTAGGGTCATTTTAATATATCGATATTTATGAAGGACGAGTTTTTAGTCCTCAATTTTTTAAAAAGTGTTTTACTTTTTTTAAGACTACGGACATAATATGGCCTTGGGTGAAATTCTAATTTTACTTTGGCTATTTTAATGATGGCGTGTACTAGCTGGTTTTCAATGAGGACTTGAAAGTGTTGAAGTGGGGGTCCATATTATCTTTTCTATTGCTTTCTATTTCGCTGTGTCTCTGTCTCTCTTCTTCTTTTCATCTCTATCACTCAATGTCTCCCTCTGCTTCGCAATCCTCTTCTTCTCTCTTCTCTCTCTCCTCCTTCTTCGCTTCTCTCTCTCTCCTCTCTCTCGTTTTCTCTCCCTCTCTCTCTCTCTCTCTCCTCTCTCTCTCTCTCCTCTCTCTCTCTTGTTTGTTTCGTTTTTTATCACGGCTAATAATATGGTCCTAAAATACTCACTCTTGAACGAGTACTTGGACATCTTCTCGAGTTTTGCCTTTTCAACAGCCTTCAAAACGCCTCCGGCCTTGAGTTTGAGGTCCGCGAGTTCGTCCTTGAGATGAATGTCTTTCTTGCTCATGCCAAGTTTGTCCTCGGCTGTTCGCAAGACGTCTTTAGTTTCGTCAAGGAGACTGGTAGCTTCTTCCTAGAAAAGATAAGAAAATGATTGAATGAGATGAACAATAGGGCTCAAAAGTTGTGACGTCACTTCCCTCGTAATGATGTATAGTAACTGGTTCTAAATTATCAGAACAATGGCGGACGCCAATATCTCCATTACCACCCTTATGGAATACTTCTCTGACAAACTCAAAAGTGTATCCGGAGAGAAAAACATTATAAATCTGATCATGTTTTGACTTTTATACATTCTAATTACATGACGTGTAAAAAGTTTCTAGCTAGCAGGAAGAATAAAAAGTACCATTTTCTTTTATTTAGAACCAAGCTGCTAGTTGCTGGGCGGACGTGACATCAGACTATTGAATCCTATTGTGACTTTCTAATTCGAGTGCTTGAGAAAAGTGTGTATGAAACAATGCCAAGCACAGCAAAAACCCGAAAAATCCGCCTGCCTGATGACTGATGCTCAAATCGTAGACCTAGGAGACTGGAGGTCTGGGAAACCGGTTATTTGGGATGATTTTTTTTCCTTAATAATCAAAAATTATTATAACAGCTTCGGTAAAAGAACAAAAGACCAAACGCGGAAGGTTTTGGATCAAAACCCTTCTTCAGCCAACAACAAAAAACACTAAAGACATAAATACATTTCTAAATGCCAGATAGACGATAGAGATATAATTCGGTCCTTAGGTCTCGTCCAGTTATTCGACTCCAAAGCAGAGAAGAGAGGTAGCACCACTCGGCCACTTCGTCCCTTTGACCCAGATATCACGCGTGTAGAATATTTAGTTTCCTATAAATCACAACTTTCATTCAATTCTAAATATTCATTTTTAAACGGATGGATGTCAAACGAAATACTAATTCTTCATTATGAAATTTTGATCAGCTCGAGACGTGACCTTGATTAAAGTCGCCGGGAAAGAACTGGGAAAGACTGCTCTCCATAGAAGACTTTGGCGTGAATTGCGGTGGTAGAAGGCCCATACCACAATGAGGAATGATAGATATTGATTAGAAAGTAACAAATTATGCCATCTTCGTGGATAAATAGACAACGTAAAATGTTCTAATAATCTTGAATATAATTTTTATATTCGTACATTATAACGGTTGCACACTGAGAAGGCTTAGGGAACAACATTATTTCCCAGTTCCTCGATTGGACCCTTAAGGAACACGAAAGGTTTGACGTCCGAGACAGACATGGAAGCGCTCACTGTTTGATGAACTGAAAATGGCAGGCCTCACTTGGGAGGCTACCAAGAAGATGGCCTAAGACGGAAGCAGAGGGCGGACGCTCGTAGAGAACACATATTCCACAAGGAACGAAGAGGATTCAGTCAAATAAGTCTAAAGACGGTCATCTTGTTCTAGGTATGTCCCATCCGTGTTGCATTGTTTCTAGTATTTCGTGATTATTTGATTCCACAACTGGGGGAAATACTGGGTTTCCTCAAATCGCCTCTTAACAAGACATGGCAGAACTGCATCAAATTTGTGCAGATGGAAGCTTGGGAACAGTGATGCCTGCCGGAAATGTCAGGCAGTTCAGAACCACGATCACATTGTCCAGTAACTAAACGAAGATGGCTTGAAACATTCTTAGGGCGGAGGAAGACATTCGAAAGCTGGGTTGAAGAAATGAATTTTGGGTGAGCATACGCTACTACTACTACATATCTGAGAAACTATACTATAGCAACTACAGCATTTCTCAATGTTCTACTTATTACTACCCCCCCCCCCTCCTAATCTTCTCCTCTTCTTTATTTGAAATACTCTTTATATAGTGTTAGTTCACTATAGTGTGAGCGGATACGGTGTCACGTCCTTGCCACAAAACCAACCAATGTTAAGATTGGTCTTTGGCTGATGGTGACAGCGATCCTGTCAAATTCTAGATCGATATTTGTGCCTTGGTAATCACTTTTTGAATGTGTTGAATGAATACCTCGCTATGGTTGTGACCAAAATTATTATGGACTCTTTTTGTAATGGAATTACTCCCAAAACCAACGTGTAATTATTGTAGGTCTGATAACCCGGATTGTTATTTGGTCATTGTTGTAATGGAAATACTCCTACAAACCAACGTATTTTTTGTTCATTCAACAATGTAAAATCAGGCCCATAATGGCGTCCGGCTGTCAGACCTGCGAAATAGGTGCAATCGTCTCAAACCAATGCAAAAATATTTTCTATTACAATAATGTTAAATGAAGCCATAATTGCGTTCGGTTTCAGACCTGTCTAAACTCACTATAACGTGACGTGCACTTATTTGCAGGTCTGATAACCCAATGACTTTTGGTTCATTATTGCAATTGAAGTCTTTTTAAAACATGACGCAAAATATTATCCACTACAATAATGTTAAACTGGGCCCATAAGAAGGTTCGGATCGGATGTCAGACCTGCATATATGTACACATCGGTTATAATCCATTAGTTAATTAAATTTAATTTATCGCTTGTTTAAATATTGAAATACACGAGGACAAAGCTGAAAGGCTTTTAACGAATAAGCTCTTACGATAACATGTAACGAATAGAAGCATGATTTCATATTACATTCACAAGTTCCTTATTATGCTATTCTCTCTCCCTCTGTCATTCGCCTACGTTTTAAAATAAAGCAAATAAATGTGCAGTGGCTAACAAGGCCCACCCATCTCAACATGTAAATATATTCATTAAGAGTTGTTTCTATAGATATGTTAAAGTCGGTGAACGCTTCTACTTGCAAGATAGCGTATTTGAATAAGGCTGGCGAAATAAAATAATTAATCTTATATTTGATATGCTATTGTATGTCAAGGCCGATTTTTTTTTATTTTTTTTTTTTTTTTTTTTTTTTTTTTTAATTTTTTTCTTTCTTTTTTTTTTGATTTTTTTTTTGGAGTTAATCTCTCCATTTTTTGCTTGTTAGTCGTAGCGCCATTCATCGCCAAGTAGGAGAGACATACATACATACATACATAAATACATAAACACACACACACACACAAATCTCCAAAAAAACATCTCAAAAATTGAGCTTTATATAGCGCAAGATCCACTTAATGTGCTCAAAGCGATTTGCAAGGGGTCCCTGGTCAACAGCAACATTTAACATGTAGGACGGGACATGCCGCCTGTTAGGCGATATTACAATTTTTCGGACAAAGACAACGCTGTTAACGGCCAGGATACTCATTTTACACATGAGTACGGTGAGAGAATGTGAGTAAAGAGCCTTTTCCAAGGACTCAACCATGCGCCGAGCGCGAGGCTCGAACCTAGGACCTTCCAATCCGAAAGCGAGTGTCATACCACAAGACCACATAGCCGCATATATATATATATATATATATATATATATATATATATATATATATATATATATATATATAAAATATATATAAAGATAGATAAATAGATAAAGATAGACAGATAGATAGATAGATAGTGACATCAGACAATTGAATCCTATTACAAGCCAAACCTGGCCATAACTACTAAGCCTTGAAACATTGGATATAACATACTCTGGTTAAAGACATGAAAAAAAAACAGACATCAAAACGTATTATAGGACACTTGGCATATTCTAGGAACAGATAGAAGATTAGTCATGATTATGAACCATTACGTTGGTTAACAAAACGGTGGTGTGATCCGTCGTGCAGGGGCATTTCACTATAGTAGTGATCACAACCGGCATCCGAACTTCTATATTGTCTTGGAATCATCGTACTCCCTACCACAACTCAAACTTAGCCATACGAAACTACTACTACCATGTGGCCAAAATTCACAAATATAATTGAGCTTTTATATAGAACAATATCCACTAAACGTGCTCAAAGCGCTTTACCAGGGGTCCCAGTCCAACAGCAACATTTAACATTTAGGAAAAGACATGACGCTTGTAAGACGATATTATAATTTTTTTCTAATAGAGACAACGCTGTTAACGGCCAGATACTCATTTTATACCTAAGTACGGTGAGAGAATGTGAGTAAAGACCCTTTTCCAAGGACTCAACTATGCGCCTAGCGAGGCTCGAACCCAGGACCTTCCGATCGGAAAGCGAGCGTCATACCACAAGACCACATAGCCTCATAACAGGCTATTTTGTTGAAAGACAACACGAATCTATGCTGAAACTAAACTGTTGAAAAACAATGAATATCGTACACAATAAAATACATTTGATAAATAATTGATCTTTAACAGCTCTTGTGAGTACTTCTACAGATAGTGTGCGCTTGGCTAAGAAACTCATAACATGACCCCTCTATCCATCCAGCAGTGAATGGGTAGCTGAAATCTGTTAGATTTGGCGGAAAGTACTTCGCGATAGACTATCAACCTATCCAAAGGGTAGCAAGCAATTGCTTTTGTTCGTTTCACGCTATAGAAACCGGGATAAACTCCGGCTCTATGGGCCTAATGGCTCTGATGGACTACTTTATATTTTTTCATTTACTTACCACGTTAACTTTTGGGGGACCTGATTCACCCTTACATTTTACTGTTATAGGGAATGAGATTAGCGGAAGAGTAGCGTCCCTTGATTGGACGTCACCTTACAGAGAGAACGTCAATTTGGTTTTGAAGTGTCTCAAGCCGCTTTCACCGGAAGCGAGGTCGAGAGACGCATGCGCACAACTAACATGACGTTCTCTCTCTAATAACTTTTCCGCCGGTGACGTCACAGACTATGGGTGACGTCCAATCAAGGGACGCTACTCTTCCGCTAATCTCATTCCCTAAAGGACGAAATGTTCACTTTAATGTACTTCAATTCTCTTTTGTCATGCATAATCTTCAAGGTATTCACTGGAAAGCCCGGGGACATTTGAGACATTCAGACATACAGACTGTGTCAACAAGCCAATCCGGTCTGTGTCATTATGACATTCTAGTAAGACATTCACAATAACAGACAATCATAATTTATACATGCCAAATTATTCGAATTACACAGCGTTTCATTCAATGCATCTTCAAAAGGTTTTGAATTTCATGCATGCTGCGTCAAGCAATATACCAAACTGATT
>NC_088373.1:16684688-16687634 GCF_034508935.2 Berghia stephanieae | reverse complement strand
ATAGCGCTCTACCCCGTTGTCACAGGCTCCAAGCGCTTTACAGTGATATAAAACAAAACATATTACAGTAAGACAAGTTTGATGGAAACGTGATACGAATTGGATTCAATAGTCTGATGTCACGCCGCCCGGCAACGGCGGCCATCTTGGTTCTAAACAAAGAAAATCATTACTTTTTATTCTTCATACTGGCTAGAACTTTTTATATACCTTGTGATCAGAATGTGTAAAAGTCAAAACATGATCAAATTTATGTTTTTTTTTCCCTCTGGATACGCTTTAATGCTCGCCGGAGAAATATGTCATACGCTCGTCCTCCATTGTTCCGATAGTTTAGAGCCAGTGTTACTAAGTTACAATGCGTCATTAAGAAGGAAGTGACGTTACGACTAACTGTTGAAGAGTATTCAATTTAATAACAACAAAATATGATAATAGTATTGCAACATTATGACGTAAATCACTTCTAACACAAGCTGAGTAGTTTCAAATCGCTCATGTATAGATAGAATGCGCTTGGCCAAGGAGTTCACAACATTGCCATCCGGAAGTATAACGGACCAACACACAAACTCTGTGTAACCATGAACTTTTATAGTCTGGTTAATACAGTTTAGTGAGAACAACTCACAAACGCGGATGGCAAAAACAATAACAAAGGCCTGAGTGACGTCATCTGCATACTATCTATTTACTGCCGTGTTTCCCACTCAGCGACCTTGGATGGAAGTATAATAAAGCTGTAATATTATTCTTTGGCATGAAAATTTAAAAAATAAAAACTCGACGTATTGTTTTTAATGTGTTTAAGCTTTATCTCTAAAAATCTCTAGTCTGCTCAGATATTCCATCCATCACCCTCCGATTTAAAGACAATTGATTTTTTTTTTAAGTTCATCTTTTTAAAGCGGAATATCCATTAAATATGAGCTCAATGTACATGGGGTCACAAGCCAAATCCTGATTTCGGTTAGATAATGTGAGTAAGGAGCCTTTTCCAAGGACAACTTAGCGTCGCTCACAGCGTAGCCATCGTTAACTTATAGATAGTTCGAAGTTGACGTCACTCAGGTCTTTGTTATTGTTTTTTTGTCATCCGCGTTTATGAGTAATTCTCACTAAACCCTATTAACTTGACTATAAACGTTCATGTTTACACACAGTTTTGTGTGTTGGTCCGTTATACTTCCGGATGGCAATGTTATGAGCTTCTTAGCCAAGCGCATACTATCTATAGCCCGACACTGACCATTAAATGACGTCAAAATGCCAGTTTTGGCCACAAAAGAAAACAAATTGCGAGTTGTATTCAATAGTTCAACCAATGGGACCACTTGTTTCCATGAGCACTACTAACGACAACTTACTAGGCGGTGCAAAAACCAAATAATGACGTCAAAATGCCAGTCTTTTGGGGTTTCAGTGTCAGGCGATAGATAGTTCGAAGATGACGTCAATCAGGTCTTTGTTATTGTTTTTTGCCATCCGCGTTTATGAGTAATGCTCACTGAACTGTATTAACCCGACTATAAACGTTCATGGATACACACAGTTTTGTGTGTTGATCCGTCATACTTCCGGATGGCAATGTTATGAGCTTCTTAGTCAAGCGCATACTATCTATAACTAAACGATGGCTACGCTCACAGCCGGACTCGAACTAGGACCAACTTCCGAAGATGAGAGTTCACCAAAAGACCATAAAACCGAACTCTATTATCGACACTGTCATGAATATAATAATACATTATAGCATAGGGCGGATCGTATTACATATAATGCCCTATGAAAAAAAGGTCAAAATTGATCGATTAGCTTTGATATCGTTACCCAAAACGAAATACACGTATTTGGCATTACAAAAAAAGAAAAAAATTAAATTATTAAATATAGTAGACCAAAAAAAAAAAAAAAAAAAAAAAAAAAAAAGAAAAAGAAAAAGACGAAAAGACTCGAAAAAGGGACGACAAAATACCGCTTAATTGATTTTGATATTTGTCTCATATTATACATACGGTACTTACAGTGAGTGCTGTAAGGATAGAATCGGTGCCAAAAACGAAATATTTTGGCATTACAAAAGAGAAATTTCTAAATAAAATAGACCAAAAAAAAAAAATAATAAAAAAATAGAAGAAGAAAAGTAAAAATAGAAAGACGCATAGACACAAAATGGGACGACAGAAATACCGCTCTATTGATTTGATGTTTGTTTGTCTAATGGAATTCAAACTTATAGATAGTTCGAAGATGACGTCACTCAGGTCTTTGTTATTGTTTTTTGCCATCCGCGTTTATGAGTAATGCTCACTAAACTGTATTAACCTGACTATATACGTTCAGGGATACACACAGTTTTGTGTGTTGATCCGTTATACTTCCGGATGGCAATGTTATGAGCTTCTTAGCCAAGCGCATACTATCTATAGTGAGTACTGTAAGGATAGAATCAAGTACCTACATTATGTCGTATTTTCGTGCATACTATAATTGTTACTGAACAATCGCTGGCATGATGGTTCGAATGTCTCTCGTAATATAATTATTTGTCAACACTATCGCCTATCAAAATTCGGTTTATATATAGGCCTATATATATATATATATATATATATATATATATATATATATATATATATATATATAAATTATAAAACAAAAACCATGAAATAATAGTGCTCAACTTTAGTATAAAAGGAGCTATTTATAAACATTTGAAATATAATTAAGATAGTTTGACTTCTACAACGTTGTAGAAGTCAAACTACCTTAATTATATTTCAAATGTTTATATATATATATATATATATATATATATATATATATATATATATATATATATATATATATATATAATGCAATGTTAATGTTTTATAATTTAAACCACCAAATGGAATCAGGCTATAAATAGGCAATTTTCTCGTTCGAGCTTCGTGTACAATATAT
>NC_088373.1:16672188-16679688 GCF_034508935.2 Berghia stephanieae | reverse complement strand
TTGGATTGAATTCAATATTTCATCAATTTAACTGGCCGTTTTCTATGGTCGAAATAACATATGTTGTCTTTACTTGGACTGATGTAATCTTTATAAAAGAAACAAAAGTGCTCACTGCTTTTACAGCATTTGAACGATGTCTTTGTGTTGTGATTCCAATGAAAATAAAACAGGTTATTACAACAAATGTTGTAAAGCTATTCGTTATATTGTCAACTGTTATTATTTTTGCCAATCACATACCAATGTTTTATATAAACCGGCTTGAATGGAAATTTGATATTAAAAGGAACCGAAGTATATTAGGGGCCGTTTTTATAGAAGACAGGTATTTTATAGAAAAACCGTTTTACCTTGTCAATTCCGTGTTTTTTTCTGGTGTTCTTTTCCCCTTTATATTCATTTGTACAGTTGTGCTTATTGTAAACCTTAAGAAAATGTCGACGTGGAGGCAACAAGCATCGCTTACGGGACCCCGTACAAATTACAATCTCTGCAACAAGGAGAGAAGGGCAGCTAAAATGGTCTCCGTTGTCTCCGTCATTTTCTTGGTGTGTAGTATTCCAGGACTTAGCTTGTCCTGTGCTGTGGCATTTGTAGAGGGTTTGTCCATGTTTGGAAAGTACATGAACCTTCTGTTTTTGCTCGGAATCATCTTTAAAGCGTCGAATATTATAAATACTTGCTTTAACATAATCGTTTATTATTCTCTCAGTTCAAAATATAAAGACATGTTCACTAAAATATTCTCATTTAAATAATCGTCGAAAGATTGTGTCGCTAATTGTAAACAAAAGACACAAAGAGAAACACCACAAGTAAACGGGTGTGTCTTTTTTACGAAACCCGCCGAAACCCGCCGAAACCCACCGAAACCCGCCGAAACCCGCCGAAACCCGCCGAAACCCGACGAAACCCGACGAATCCCGACAAAGTTATGGGAAGTAGGTGGCTGTGGGGAGTGAACCTAGAACTCAGGGAAGTGTACACCATTGGGGAGTGAACCTGGGACTGGGTTTCGGCGGGTTTCGTAAAAAAGAACCAGTGCTTTTTTACGAAACCCGCCGAAACCCACCGAAACCCGGCGAAACCCGACAATATCCAGCAAAGTTATGGGAAGTAGACAACTGTGGGGAGTGAACCCGATACTCAGGGAAGTGTACACCAGTCGGGAGTGAACCTGAGACTAAGGTTATCGGCCGGTTTCGGCGGGTTTCGTAAAAAAGAATTAGTGCTTTATTACGAAACCCGCCGAAACCCGCCGAAACCCGACAATATCCGGCAAAGTTATGGGATTTTGGCAACAGTGGGGGGTGATCCTGGGAGTCAGGGAATTGCACACCAGTGAGGAGTTAACCTGGGACTGTGTAAAAAGGATAAAAGTGGGAAATAAACCTGGGACTAAAGGGAGATGGATACCATTGAAAGTTGAAGCCGGATATGGGAGTTGAGTACCAGAGGAGAATGAACCTGACACTATAGAAGGTGGGCGCCAGTGGGGAGTGAACCTGGGACTCAGGGAATTTCACCACAGTGGGGAGTTAACCTGGGACTGTGTAAAAAGGATATCAGTGGGAAATAAACCTGGGACTAAAGGGAGATGGATACCATTGAAAGTTGAAGCCGGATATGAGAGTTTGGTACCAGAGGAGAATGAACCTGACACTATAGGAGGTGGGCGCCAGTGAGGAGTGAACATGGGACTATGTAAACAGGATATCAGTGGGAGATAAACCTGGGACTAAAGGGAGGTGGATACCATTGGGAGTTGAAGCCGGATTTGGGAGTTGGGTACCAGAGGAGAGAGAAACCTGACACTATAGGAGGTGGGCGCCAGTGGGGAGTGAACCTGGGACTCATGGAATTTCACACCAGTGGGGAGTTAACCTGGGACTGTGTAAAAAGGATATCAGTGGGAAATAAACCTGGGACTAAAGGGAGATGGATACCATTGAAAGTTGAAGCCGGATATGAGAGTTTGGTACCAGAGGAGAATGAACCTGACACTATAGGAGGTGGGCGCCAGTGAGGAGTGAACCTGGGACTATGTAAACAGGATATCAGTGGGAGATAAACCTGGGACTAAAGGGAGGTGGATACCATTGGGAGTTGAAGCCGGATTTGGGAGTTGGGTACCAGAGGAGAGAGAAACCTGACACTATAGGAGGTGGGCGCCAGTGGGGAGTGAACCTGGGACTCATGGAATTTCACACCAGTGGGGAGTTAACCTGGGACTGTGTAAAAAGGATATCAGTGGGAAATAAACCTGGGACTAAAGGGAGATGGATACCATTGAAAGTTGAAGCCGGATATGGGAGTTGAGTACCAGAGGAGAATAAACCTGACACATAGGAGGTGGGCGCCAGTGGGGAGTGAACCTGGGACTATGTAAAAAGGATATCAGTGGGAAATAAACCAGGGACTAAAGGGAAATGGATACCATTGGGAGTTGAAGCCGGATATGAGAGTTTGGTACCAGAGGAGAATGAACCTGACACTATAGGGGGTGGGCGCCAGTGGGGAGCGAACCTGGGACTATGTAAAAAGGATATCAGTAGGAAATAAACCTGGGACTAAAGGGAAATGGATACCATTGGGAGTTGAAGCCGGATATGAGAGTTTGGTACCAGAGGAGAATGAACCTGACACTATAGGGGGTGGGCGCCAGTGGGGAGTGAACCTGGGACAATGTAAAAAGGATATCAGTAGGAAATAAACCTGGGACTAAAGGGAGATGGATACCATTGAAAGTTGAAGCCGGATATGAGAGTTTGGTACCAGAGGAGAATGAACCTGACACTATAGGAGGTGGGCGCCAGTGGGGAGTGAACCTGGGACTATGTAAACAGGATATCAGTGGGAAATAAACCTGGGACTAAAGGGAGGTGGATACCATTGGGAGTTGAAGCCGGATTTGGGAGTTGGGTACCAGAGGAGAGAGAAACCTGACACTATAGGAGGTGGGCGCCAGTGGGGAGTGAACCTGGGACTATGTAAAAAGGATATCAGTGGGAAATAAACCTGGGACTAAAGGGAGATGAATACCATTGAAAGCTGAAGCCGGATATGAAAGTTTGGTACCAGAGGAGAATGAACCTGACACTATAGAAGGTGGGCGCCAGTGGGGAGTGAACCTGGGACTATGTAAACAGGATATCAGTGGAAAATAAACCTGGGACTAAAGGGAGGTGGATACCATTGGGAGTTGAAGCCGGATTTGGGAGTTGGGTACCAGAGGAGAGAGAAACCTGACACTATAGGAGGTGGGCGCCAGTGGGGAGTGAACCTGGGACTCATGGAATTTCACACCAGTGGGGAGTTAACCTGGGACTGTGTAAAAAGGATATCAGTGGGAAATAAACCTGGGACTAAAGGGAGATGGATACCATTGAAAGTTGAAGCCGGATATGGGAGTTGAGTACCAGAGGAGAATAAACCTGACACATAGGAGGTGGGCGCCAGTGGGGAGTGAACCTGGGACTATGTAAAAAGGATATCAGTGGGAAATAAACCAGGGACTAAAGAGAGATGGATACCATTGAAAGTTGAAGCCGGATGTGAGAGTTTGGTACCAGAGGAGAATGAACCTGACACTATAGGGGGTGGGCGCCAGTGGGGAGTGAACCTGGGACAATGTAAAAAGGATATCAGTGGTACCAAACTCTCATATCCGGCTTCAACTCCCAATGGTATCCATTTCCCTTTAGTCCCAGGTTTATTTCCTACTGATATCCTTTTTACATAGTCCCAGGTTCGCTCCCCACTGGCGCCCACCCCCTATAGTGTCAGGTTCATTCTCCTCTGGTACCAAACTCTCACATCCGGCTTCAACTTTCAATGGTATCCATCTCTCTTTAGTCCCAGGTTTATTTCCTACTGATATCCTTTTTACATAGTCCCAGGTTCGCTCCCCACTGGCGCCCACCCCCTATAGTGTCAGGTTCATTCTCCTCTGGTACCAAACTCTCACATCCGGCTTCAACTTTCAATGGTATCCATCTCTCTTTAGTCCCTGGTTTATTTCCCACTGATATCCTTTTTACATAGTCCCAGGTTCACTCCCCACTGGCGCCCACCTCCTATGTGTCAGGTTTATTCTCCTCTGGTACTCAACTCCCATATCCGGCTTCAACTTTCAATGGTATCCATCTCCCTTTAGTCCCAGGTTTATTTCCCACTGATATCCTTTTTACACAGTCCCAGGTTAACTCCCCACTGGTGTGAAATTCCCTGAGTCCCAGGTTCACTCCCCACTGGCGCCCACCTTCTATAGTGTCAGGTTCATTCTCCTCTGGTACTCAACTCCCATATCCGGCTTCAACTTTCAATGGTACCCATCTCCCTTTAGTCCCAGGTTTATTTCCCACTGATATCCTTTTTACACAGTCCCAGGTTAACTCCCCACTGGTGTGCAATTCCCTGACTCCCAGGATCACCCCCCACTGTTGCCAAAATCCCATAACTTTGCCGGATATTGTCGGGTTTCGGCGGGTTTCGGCGGGTTTCGTAATAAAGCACTAATTCTTTTTTACGAAACCCGCCGAAACCGGCCGATAACCTTAGTCTCAGGTTCACTCCCGACTGGTGTACACTTCCCTGAGTATCGGGTTCACTCCCCACAGTTGTCTACTTCCCATAACTTTGCTGGATATTGTCGGTTTCGCCGGGTTTCGCCGGGTTTCGGCGGGTTTCGTAAAAAAGCACTGGTTCTTTTTTACGAAACCCGCCGAAACCCAGTCCCAGGTTCACTCCCCAATGGTGTACACTTCCCTGAGTTCTAGGTTCACTCCCCACAGCCACCTACTTCCCATAACTTTGTCGGGATTCGTCGGGTTTCGTCGGGTTTCGGCGGGTTTCGGCGGGTTTCGGCGGGTTTCGGCGGGTTTCGGCGGGTTTCGGCGGGTTTCGTAAAAAAGACACACCGAACCAGTTTGTCTCTTTTGATGGTGCTCAGTCTGAGCAACAACTACTCTTATTTGGTGTTCCTCAGGGATCTGTATTGGGTCTTGTCCTTTTTCACTCTGTGTGCTTTTCCACTTGTGGATAAGATACACTCTCACTGCTTTATGCACCACTTCTACGGAGATGACATTCAAATTTATGAATTAAGTTTTGCTAATCTTTTATCGATCAAGAAAGAAAAATCTGAAAAATGCATTGAAGACGTCAAGGCATGGATGGAAGAAAATTGTTTGAGATTAAATGATGAAAAAAACAGCAATGTTGTTTGTTGACATTCAGAGAATGAGGGAAAAAGCGTGTGAAATGGGAATGAATGTAATTGGATGATACTTAAATTTCGTTAACCAAGTAAAAAAAAATATCTTACAATGGGATGCCAGGTCAGCTCTGTGAAAAAGAAGCTATTATTTGAATTTTAAAAAATCAGTAACATTCGGAAATATATATTTGTAAACAATGCCAAAAACTTATATTTTCATTAGTATTTCCGAAACTTGACTACTGCAATTCAATTTTGTCCAGTAGTATATCAATTAAAAAATTTAAAACATTGCAAATCATTCAGAACAATGCAGCTTGATTTGTGTTAGGGAAAAAGAAGTCGCATGAAGCGACCCCTCTTCTTTTAGAGTTGCATTGGCTGCCCATAGTATGTAGGATTGAATACAAAGAAGCAACATTAGTTTTGAAGTGTCTCCATGGATCTGGTCCAAATTACTTTTATGAATTTATGGAATTGAAATACCCTGTTCGGGTGGAACTTACGATCAGCCTCAGATGTGCTCTTGTTACGCAATCTCCAGAACAAATTAAATGCTGGTTAAAAAAATATTTTTTTCATCATCTGGCCCCTCCATTTGGAATAAATTACCTTTTGAGATTAGAAATTCAGAATCCCTGGAGGCATTCAAAGGCAGGCTAAAGACATATTACTTTAGAAAGCATTTCTTTGCTTGATTTTTTAATAAATATGTATTTATGCGCTGATAGCGTTTTAAATATTGAATATGTATCCATCTGTATCTAATAGGTGTAGATCTAGTCATTGTTTAATTAATGATATATATTTTATTTTTGTAAAGCGCCTAGAGCTCATATTGCATGAGATGTTGGCGCTAAATAAGTGTGTATCACTATTATTATTATTATTATTATTATTATTATTATTATATTATTATTATTATTATTATTATTATTATTATTAATATTGGTATTATAATATTTATTTTTATTATTATTATTATTATTTTTATTATTATTATTATTATTATTATTATTATTATTATTATTATTATTATTATTATTATTATTATTATTATTATTATTATTATTATTATTATTATTATTATTAACCAGGTATAGAGAATTATAACATGAAAAATGTTCATAAGAAACATTGATATGTTCTTGCCACTCTTTTGAAAGGGCTTGAAAAACATTTATTCTGTTGGTATAAGAGTAAAGTAAGCGAAAAGGCCTGCATATAATATACAAAAAGCACCAAAATAATGGACATACACAAATGCAGAGAAGAGGCGTTTATAAAGATTGACGAAAATGAAAAGAAAAGCACAAAAATCGTTATTTGACGTGTCTTGTCCTGGGACACAATGCAACTGACCGAACGAACATTATTTTGACAGGGAGCGGGTCATTGGCCGCGTTCATTCCAGCCTGGCAATAATCGAGGATATTTGATGTTCGCTAAATATAATTTCAATAAATAAATAAATAAATAATTAAATAAATAGATAAATGAATAAATAAGAAATGAAAGAAAAACAAACAAAAGACAAAACGGTTTAAAGACATACAGCTATATTTAGAGACTTCCTAACATAGGGGTACCTATATCGCCATAAGAACTTTTATAAGTTTTATTTGGATTTTGAGAAATGCATTATTCTATCACGGGGCCCCGATAGCTCAGTTGGTAGAGCACTCGCTTCACACGCAAAGGGACCAAGATCGATCCCGGATGCAGCCGAGACTTTTTTTTTTACCCCCACCCCTCCTATCCACCCAGCAGTGAATGGGTAGCTGAGTCTATTAGATTTGTTGGAAAGTACTTCCTAACGTCTTATCCAAATAATAGCAAGCAATTGATATTGTCCATTTCACGTTATAGAAACCGGGATAAATTCCGGATATGCGGGCCCAATGATTCTGAAGGAATAGAAAAATTGTTGCTTACACAATTCAGATGATATTGAATGGAATACGTTTTAGTTGAGTTCAGTTGGAGGACCAAAGTCTCTTCTTCTATATTTACCAGTTAACTGCCGTACGCTGGAAAGACTCGGGTATTTTAAAAATTTGGCCAGAAAACTCGTCCTTCGAATATGGACCGATTTAAATGACCCTCATCATGGACAAAAAGAAAACAACTCTCCAACCTAGGGCCTCGCGAAGTCCTAGGTTTGAGAGTTGTTGGTTTTTTTTTTGTTTTTTGGGAGTGTTTTTTTTCCAAGATGAAGGGTTCATTTAAATCGATCGATATTTGAAGGACGAGTTTTCTGGTCAATTTAAAAAAACACA